>NC_064811.1:19675665-19825957 GCF_023721935.1 Panthera uncia | reverse complement strand
AAGACCAAGCTCTGATGAGAAGTCTGGACTTTTCAGCTCCATCCCCCGACTTCCAGGGCAGGAGAGAAGCTGGAGTGGAATTCAATCACCAACAACCAATGATTTAATCAAGCATGCCTGCATAATGAAACCCCCATACAAAACCCAACCAGTGGGCTTCAGAGGGCTTCCCGGTGCTGGGAGGGTGGCATGCCCAGAGCAGGCAGGGAAGTTCCGAGCCCCTCCCCCATACCCTGCCCTACGCATCTCTTCCACTTGGCTGTTCCGAGTTGTAGCTTTACAGTAAACCAGTAAATCTAAGTAAAGTGCTTGAGTTTCATGAGCCATTTTAGCAAATTATCAACCTGAAGGTGGTGGTAGAGGGGGAGCAACAGAAATGTGGGCAACCTGGGGAACTGATGACATCGGGCACCCAGTTGACCTGAGAACTGGTCTCAGGAGAGAAAAAGCTCCCATTTTGTCAGGTTTTGTTTTTTTGTTTTTTTTTTTTTTTTTTAAGTTTATTTATTTTTGTGAGAGACAGAAACAGAGACAGGGAAGGGCAGAGAGAGAGGGAGATAGAGAATCCCAAGCAGGTTCCCCACTGTCAGCGCAGAGCCCGACACGGGGCTCGATCCCACCAACAGGTGAGATCAGGCCCTGAGCCAAAATCAAGAACCAGATGTTTAACCAACTGAGCCATCCAGGCGCCCCAGTGTCAGAAGTGTTTTGAGTAAAAACAGCTCAGCTGCGAGCACACTGGCTGCTTATGAGCCATGTGCCGGCACAAACTGCTTTATCTACATTTAGTTAATCTTCACGACAGATTTTGAGGGAGGCACTACTATCATCCTCATTTTACTGATGGGAAAACTGGGGTACAAAGAGGTTGGACAATTCGCCCTCAGCCACATTCCTAAGAAGTCGTAGAGCAGATTCCAACACAACACTGACTCTCATGGACCCTAAGAAAGCACCTCTATCGAGTACTTAGCACGTAATTTTTGCAAAGTGCTAGAAAGAAGTTTCCTTAAAGTTTTAATACTTCCATAATAATAGCGGGTATTTCTTCACACTAGACTAAGAAACTGGAGAATTAACGACCTGTAAATCACATACCAGCAAAACCTCGAGCATTTAGGAGATGGAGTCAGTAATACTGAAGTGCATCTTGGTTAAACATGAGGCCTGTAGCTAAGATTAGGCTTTCCTGTTCAGTCACAGATGTCAAGACAAAAAGGGTAGGGCCCATTTTTAGCCCATCAGAGTTCCCAGAACCAGCATTAGCCCACTCTAGTGACAGGGCCCAGATGCCACCCCGGCCGGCACATTGCCATCAGTGCTCCTCAGGCTGGGGGGGGCCACCTGATTAAACACAGCAAAGAGATGAGTTGGCCGTACCTTTATTCTCCCTCCATTCGATAACTAACTGACATCAATGTATCTCAAGCAATACAAAATATGTCCTGCTCAGAAAAAGAATCTGGATTTCTAGAGTTAAAACAAAAGAACAATAAGCAGAGTTCTGGGCCTCAAAGAATTCTCTCCTTCCCCCATCCATCCTCATTCATTCATTCATTGATTCAGATAAACAGCAACCAGACACAAGTGGCAGAGATTAGTCCTGAGTCGAGTTAAAAACTTAGGGTTTGAAGTCAGCAGAACCCTGGCTCCACTGCACGGTAGCTTGTGTGATCTTGGGCCTTCTCTGACCTTCAGTCTCCTCGACAGTAAATGGGGATAACAGGTACCTACCTCCTAGGTTCTGTGAGGATTAAAGGAGGAAATACACATATGTGGCTATCAGCCTAGAGACCTAAGAAACTGATAGACTGTGATCACATTACTCTTAGAGAAAGCAAAAAAAATACTGCTTCAAATAGTCATGTAAAATAGTGAAGTTCTGACATTTAATGGTTGCTATTTTGTTTTCATCCCTAATAATGCTGGATAGTTTTACTATATCAACATCTTAAGATCCTAGAGAATGAAAGGCACATGTACACCAAGAACCTACAACCTCAGAAGAGCAGTTAAGCATCATTATGCTTTCAGCAATTAACAAATTGGAATCAGAAAAAGACTGCTCTCACTAGCAGGCTCTATAATTTTCTTCCCAATATCCTAGTTTCTATATGGTACAAAACAGATAATATAAAGAATACCTGAGAATAAATAATCTTACTACATCACAGTTAATATCAGGGTGTTTTCTATCATGGGAACGTCATACTGTTTGCTATTCTGCTGTTTCTCTAATCAACTACAATAGACACAAAAGATCTAAAGAACTGAGATACATATTCAACAACTGTTCAGCAACACTCATAGCTAATACACTGGTCTCAAATTAAGTATAAACATGGCCAAATTCTACTAGGTTCACTAAATACCTTTAAGGTGGTTGCTATTTTGAAGAAAATCATACCACTGGTTTCCTTCTGTGTTAGGAGGTGACACAAGATCATCATCTTCATCTTTCAAGTACTAGAAACACAGAATTAAAATTTTAAATGTCGTAAACCAAAGAAGCAGGCTTCAAAAACTTTATACAGTTAACATTATTTTTTTAATGTTTGTTTATTTTTGAAAGAGAGACAGAGTGTGAGCTGGGGAGGGGCAGAGAGAGAGGGAGACACAGAATCCGAAGGAGGCTCCAGGCTCCGAGCTGTCAGCACAGAGCCTGATGCGGGGCTCGAACCCATGAGCCGTGAGATCATGACCTGAGCAGAAGTCAGATGCTTAACAGACTGAGCCACCCAGGCACGCCTTAACATCATTCTATTTAGTAAGTGGTTCCATCACACTGGTATTATTCCAAGTGAAGTGACCAAAATCTGCTAAATGCCAAGACACTAAACAAACTACAAACTACTGAAAGATTAGAACACTACAGATTCAGGGACCGTAAACTGAATTTAAATTTTGTGTTCCATTTTCATGAAGTACATTTAAATCATCTATACGTGTGTGTGCACGTGTACATTACAAATTAATTTTCAAAGTATCACCTGTCAATCTACTCTAGGGCAGTACTTCACAGGGAAGGATGGTGGTGGACAGACCCCTGGAAGTCCCAAAGATGCCTTAAGGGTCAGTGAGGCTGATACTATTTTTGTAGTAGCAAAATGTTATTTGCCCTTTCAACTGTGTTGACATTTGCACGGATGGTCAAAAGCACAGGTGGGGAAAACTGCTGGTGCCCGGAGTCATGATGGTGGCCTTGAACCACACGAGTGGTCACTGTATTCCTTTTTGCCACGTACTGACGGTTCCCATTAGTATTTAATGAAGCTATTAAAATTATTGATTTAGTTAGATCTCAACCCTTGAGTACAGATCTTTTTAATATTCTGTGTTACAGAATTGGGAAGTATACATAAAGCACTTTCACTGATACCAAAGTACAATGGTTACCACAAGGGAAAGCATTTAAGAAATTGTCTTAGCTGTGAATGAAGCCAGGCGCTTTGTTGCTGTTAATGGGATTCCTTTCTTCCTTGAAAGAATGACTGGCAGATAGGCTATGATGATTCATACATGGGTATTTGGTGGATACTTTCTTGAAAATAAAGTAAGCCTGTCACTGTAAGCAGAATAACTGGCAGTATTTATTGCCAATGATAACATTTAAATATTCATGCAAAAATTAGAATTTTGGAAAATCTGTGTCTGCCACCGTGTGCTTGACAGCCGTAGCACTTGAAGATCATCTGATGAAACTGGTGCTGATATTCATAAAACCTGACTTTTAGATACTGCGTGGAGAAAGGCGTCAGCATTTGGAAGATCTGCACAACTCAGCGAACCAGTGTTTTCCAAATGACCAACACATGATATTATAAAATCATGCACTAGTGAACGATCCACTCAAAGCACAAGACAGATGAATGGATTTTAATGTATCAGAGTAGGAAAAGTTCACTGATGCAATTTTAGATTCCACATTAAAGCTAACCTTTAAGATACTATCTCTTAGCAAGACTTGGTTGAATATCAAAAAACATCCATAATTATCTAGAAAAGCTATTACAATACTCCTCCCTTTCTAACACCTATGTGAGGCCAGATTTTCTTTACATACATTAACCAAAAAAACTCATCACAACACACTAAAGAAACAGCTATGAGAACCTGCATTCTATTACACCAGACACCAAAGAGACTTGCAAATCTACAAAACAATGCCACTCTTCACTAAACTGTTTTGTAAAATATATTTTTCATTAAAAGTACTTATATTAGTACGTAATGGTAAGTGGAATTACTGTTACTTTTAAATAATTTTGTATTCTGTTTAATTCCTAATACCTAATAATATCTACCATTGATCAACATAACCCATATTAGCAAAATCTCTTTGGGGTCTTCTATTAAGAATGTAAAAGAGTTATAAGATCAAAAAGTTTATAAAAACTGCTACTCTTCAGTTACTTTACCATCAGAACAGGGCTGCTATCCAAGTTGGCATTGTATTATTTTCTAGAAACTCTGGATAACAAAGACTAACACTGCTAAAGTTTTAACATTAGTTTTTAATAATTTTCTTAAAAAGTAATAACTAAGTTCAATCAAAAGCCCGTACCTGACCAACTTTTTCAACGTTAAAGTATTTTCCTTTTCGATTATAAAGGTCTGGAGCCTAGAAAGAATAAGCATAATTTAACTCTTACATCAACTCACAAAAGAAAAAGAAAAAATTCTTTTTAAAAAAAATTATTAATGTTTATTTATTTTTAAATAAATAGAGACAGAGCGCAAACAAGGAAGGGGCAGAGAGAGAGGGAGACACAAAATCCGAAGCAGGCTCCGGGCTCTGAGCTGTCAGCACAGAGCCCTATATGGGGCTCAAAATCACGAACTACAAGACCATGACCTGAGCCAAAGTTGGACACTTAACCAACTGAGCCACTCAAGCACCCCAAAAATATTCTTAAACTTAACCAAAACCCTTATTTTTTAAGAGAGCTATTAGAGGCAGCTATTCTTTTCTTTTACGGATTGTACAACACACAAACAAAAGTTGAATTTACAGGCTCTAAGGTGAGTACTGCCATTAATTAGTGCAATAGTTTATAAACAGCACAACCGCTAAGAATGTCAATTAAATTGGATTAAATGTTAATTACTTCTATCACCCAGGTTTATTGCAATTATTAAAAAAAAAAACATTATACAAATACCAATTTCCTACCTCATTGAAATGTTCAGTAAGAAATTCAGCAACAAATGTAATATCTTTTTGAGTCATCTATCAAAACCAAAAAGGAACAAAAAGAAAAACAAATTAAGATAAAGCTTCCCAATATCTTGTATCATGTAATGTAATATCTACTAAAAGCTATGGTATGAAGAGGCAAAGCTCCTTCAAAGAAATATCAATATAAATCCAAAAGATTATGCAACTGTGAGAATATGAAATCTTGAAGCTCTGACAAACAAGTCATTAAACATTTAAATCCATTTTCCAATCAGCTAACCCAACAGCTACAGAATTCTTACGGCCTAAAGTTCTTTATTATTTTAGAAATAAAATACTAATTTATCTAGTAATTTACTTAGTATTTACTGTTTAGTGATTTATTATTGTGCTAAGACTGGTGTGCGGGGTGCCTGCTTTGGGAGAGGAGACTGTGACCCAGATAAGCAACCTCAACCTGAGCTAAGAGCTGATGCCTCGGGGTCGGCCTCTACTTCTTACAGTGACCCTGCCTCCATTTCAGCCCTCAAAAATTAACACGCTGAGGTCCCCCCAACAGTCAACACACTTTATCTCCTCAAATAAAGGTAAGAGTAATATCAGAGAAACAGCTAACGTGGACCTCCCTGGTTTGCAAGGCCAGTCACCCACAGCGTAAAAGATCTACTTCTTGTCAGAGTCTAAGAATGGCGATCCTGCATTCATCCAGTCCACTGAGGTTCATTTTAATGTTCTCCATTTTTTCAGGACCCAAACGACCTAAATCTACCTGCATGAGAGCTTGGACAGAGGGGAGAATGAGTGAACTGCAAAAATCAGGTGGGAATTTGGCCCTGGTCTGAAAGATTTTTCTTAAAGTAAATTCCATTGCCACCTGTCTCAATCCTTATAAAGAGAAACTACTGTTTACCAGACACCAACATAGGTAGTAATATCTAAAGTACTAGATTTCCCAGGAAAATAAAAAGGCATTCAAGACCTAAGGAAGTGAAAGAATACAAGCACCCTACATAATACAAATTATAAAGTTTTATACAAATATGAGAACTATAAAATTAGACAGCCACAGTTAAAGGCATTTTGAGAGATGAAAAAACAAACTTTAAAAAAAAAAAAAAAAAGGCTTACTAAGATATATTTAGCATCGATAGCCTCACATCTTGTAAACTAGTAACCGTGTAAGAATACCAAGGTGACCAGCAAAGCTGAGCTCAACCAGAGCAACATTAAAACACTGGAAAACGTACTACCACGAACTACCTTATTCAGCTCCGGAAGCACGTGGTCTTCTGTCATTCTCAACATCGCTGAAAACAGAAGTTAAAAAACTGTCTTTAAAGGAAAACTACAGACATAACTATAGATACATTTCAAAGACAAAATGTGTTTCACTGGACTAAATCCTCAATATTCAACAAGGAAAATCACCAAGGAAAACTTACTTTTCTTCTAAAAACTAATGCGTGAAGAATTTAAACTTGATTTGTATTTTCAGGTTCAAAATGGCTGGTCTCATGATCCTGAACTATTATTTTTTATTTTCTCCTTCAACTCAACCCATTGCCACTCCAGACAGGCCAATCTGACTGCTGCCTTGTGTGAAGACGGTGCAGGGAATCCTCTTCTAACATATGATATTTCTTCTCATAAAATCTGCAAGCACTTCTTGCCTCCAAAAGCCTTAGAATACCCAACAAACATGTTTCTTTCCCTTGGGTTTTCTGTTACACAAAAACATTTGCACTAAGATTTACGTGCATATACGTACATTTACGTATATTTATATACTTTCTTTAATTAATCTGTGGTTGATTCATATTGTCCTTTCAGAGGGCTGTGTTTTTTTATTTTGTCCACCTAAGTCAAGGAGTATGCCGCATGTGCTTTTACAGAGTGTTTGAATATCCCTCTTAATTGCTTTTGGTCAGGAATAAGCATGCTGGATGTGATTCTGCAAATACAGATTATTTTAGAAACTGTTCTTAGTTACTTCAAACTTTTAAATTATCTAAAAAACAAGACATAATCTAGTTCCATTCACTCATTCATTTACTCACCCAAAAATTACTATGGGTGCTAGGAAGATATCAGTATAAAAGACGTTCCTGCCTTCACGGAGGTTACATTTTACAAAAGAGCAAACCAAGGATGCACAGCATCCTAACCAGTGGCAGAGCCGAGATTATAATATAAGCAGGTCTCTGGGGCTCCTGGGTGGCTCAGTCGTTTGGGCATCCGACTTTGGCTTAGGTCACAATCTCACGGTTTGTGAGTTTGAGACCCACATCGGACTCTGTGTCGACAGCTCAGAGCCCAGAACCTGCTTCAGATTCTGTGTCTCCCTCTCTCTCTGCCCCTAGCCCACTTGTGCTGTCTCTCTCTCAAAAAAGAAACATTAAAAAAATTAAAAAATTAAAAAAAAAAAAAATCAGGTCTCCAGTTCTCCAGTCCAGTGTGCCTTCTACAATGCCCTGCTCTAATGGGGAGGACTAAGCAGTAATTCATTTCTCCTCTAATCAGGTTTCTTATGAGAATTAGGACATGCAGTAGGAACATAAACTGCCTAAAGTACCCCAACAATTATAAGTAAAACCCAACCTCATCTGTAAAAGAAAGTCATTTCTAAGATCCCATTCAGTTTTAACATTGTAACTCATTCTAATTAACATCTCTGATATTAAACAGGCTGGCCTGATAAACACTCTGGCTCCCCATTCTGGCTAGCGTTGGTACAGCTTTGAGGAAAAAAATAAAGAATTTTAAATGCCAACATCTGTAGATCACATTCTTTTCTTCATAAATGCAATTATATTAGGCTGACAGATACAAGTCTGTTTATAAGATATCTGAATTGAAGAGTCAGACATTTGTTTAAAAGATGTGAGCACATTACAGATAATTTACTTTCTATTTTATTTACCCTTTAGAGTTTTAACAAACTCAGATAAACCCCATTTATAACTAACTTTTGCCTATGTTGGAAGGGAATGTATGCTGGATTATTTCAAAGATATTAAGAGGGGTCACAAAAATAGTACAAATGGACCTACATAAAATACACTGTAGAGTAAGCATTAAAACACTTAATGTCAAGTCAATAAATACCGGTTAACTACCTGCAAATGAAAAGAGATACTGTGGAGATACAAAGAAAGGCAACCAATGGTCTGCATTCTATTTAGCTAGGGCATTAGCGTCTGATAGGAAGGACAGTGGAAATTTTCTAGTCCGGTGCTGTTCAACATGATAAGGACTAACAATGTATGACTACTGAGTACTTCAAATGTGGATAGCATGACTACAGAACTTGAACATATAATTTATATAATTCCAAGTAATTTAAAGAGCCACAGGGGCTATTGGCTATGATAACGGACAGCACAGATCTAGAAACAAGATCAGGAATAAAACAGGAAACAAGCTACTCAAGGACAGAGGCTAGTCTTTGTTTTTTTCCCCCCTTTCTTTAAAAAAAAAAATCTAACTCCAAACAGTGCCTAGTACATAGTAGAGATCCACATATGTTATTTTAACCTAAGCAGACATTACAAGATTAGAAAAAAAAAAAAAAGGTTAATCATCAGTGAGTGCGAAACCATCAAAGCTATAAGTTACATCTGCCGGGAGCTGGGGCCGGGTGGGTGTGCAGAGGAAATAAGACTGGCCATGTGCTGAAAGCTGGTGAACCAGTGAAGGGTAGAAGACGGTTCATTTACACCATTCTCTCTTACAGTTACTGGAAATTTTACTAGAGTAACTTAAATATTCTAAATTGATACTCCCACAATTTTTAAAGAAGCATTAAAGTAATGTTTCATTCAATTAACTTACCCACATAAAGCCAGCGGAAAAAAGCTTTGAAGTTTTTCATACTACTATCTATAACTCTGAAAAGATAAAAAAACAAATCAGAAATAAAATTATTATACAGGGTTCATGTACCACTGTTCAATTGTTGTGGGATACAATAACCCTTACCATTCTATTTTATCCTATCTGGAGGACATCCAAGCCTTTAGAAAAGATATTATAAGTCAAACACATACCTAAAAAGAAAGCTTCAGGAGAGCAAATCCTGGTTCTTTTCAAAAATAAGGCAAATAGCTCAGATTCTGACTGGTTATAACAGCCTTGCCACAAACTGTGTAATAGTCTTTCCCAGCATTCAGTCAAGTATGAAATCCTTTTCCAACTTTGCAAATAAAAGAAGTCAGAAAAAAAACACTTTCAGCATTATTCTCAGTTAAAAAAAAATACTCACTGGTCAGTATGAAGAAAAAACATCAACGCCAACAGAAAAAACCATTATTACCTATTTGTACTATGTCACTACCTCTGGTATCAGTGGACATTATTTTTGGAAGTTGGAAGCATTTTTGATGCTTACAGTAACTGATCTCCAAAAACTGAATTTCCTTGAGCTTTACACAAATGCACCCCTCAAATTCCAATGTTATAGGTGGAAGCCATCTTTGTCTTGATCAAAAGGCTTCTAAATAAGGACATGGGTATCACTTCTAAAAAATCTCTGTAAGTCCACATCTACAAGATAACTAAGTAATATGCATTATTCATTCCCAAGTCTCGAAGTCCCTTCCAAGCAAGAAGTTCCATAAGACTACTGAGACGTGGGTCAGCATCATTAACCTATCTCTATACAGTAAAACAGACTGCCACGTTTATGGGACCAAGCAATGTAATCAAAACGCTCCTGTGGCAAAAATGAAAAAAGAAAGAAAAGTTCCTTTCTGCCTTTCCCAATCAATACTCTGACCCCTACTGCGGGCAATCCCTGCTGTTACAGGCTAACATCAAAGTTCTCATTGCCTCAATTTCCCCACCTATCACCTAAAATAATAATGCTACTTCATCCAAGGGATCAAGAAGTAAAATGAACTACCTTTCGTTCATATTGCAAAGTGATCACAGAAAGCTTGATATTTCATATTTACTCTCCGTAAATATGGTGAGCCAAAAAATAATCAACACACAGGAAAAGCAAAGTCATTTCTCCTCTCGTTTTGTATTCTTAGCACAAGTGTCTACAACCTCTACCTTCTAAAACCCCGCTAACATGGTAATGGATCGGTGGGGAGGGGTGCGTTATAAACTCACGAAAACAAAGAGGACGGCAGAAAAGAAATCAATTTCAGAAGTGTCAGAAAGGGCACATGACTGATGAGGCTCAGCAGAGGCGGCTGCATTTTAGAGAATCCATGCAGAGGACCCCGAAAAGGAGCGATCCACCCCGCAGAGTCCCAGGGACTCTCAGACCCTGGACATGTCAGGTCCACAACAAACGAATGGGGTTCTTCCAAGAACCCGAATAAGCCGGGAAGAGTGGAGGTGGCTCTGTGCGAGCGCTGGCGGCCACAGCCAGCTTCGCGCTCCGCACTCAGGCCGGCTTTCTGTTGCCCCTGCGTACAGACCTTCCACGCGCTTTAAACTGCCTCATGAATCAAGAGGAGGAAATTGAGCATCAGGTATTTGAAGAAAGCTCGCAACCGGAGACCAAGACAAATCCAGGAAGTGGAAATCCTTCAGGGGAACAGCACACTTCTAAAAATATCTAATTAAGGTCCACAGGGATGTGAAAAGATGTCATCTACAAAACAAGAGCACGGCTTTGAAAATGATTAAAGAACTAAGAAAACACTTTTGGATGGAAAAACTAGGACTGCCATGATGAAGCATTCAATGCAATGGTTCAGGTAACAGTCACGTCCTCCACCACACCTCAACTGTTTATTCCCCAGTTCACAGCCTACACCGTCACCGGCAACTGGAACCCTCTAAATCTCAATGTGAAGCATGCCACTCACCAACAGCCACCTATCTTCCCAGTGACCTCTCTCCAGGACCCCAACCTCCGTCTCACGAAGACCACTGCCTACTGGTTCCACCACCTCTCATCCTGCCTCCCACCCACACCAGCTCCCCGCTTCCTCCTAAACCAGCTTATATTCAAGGTTCATTTTAATCATGCTCTGGTTTTAATTCCCTCGCTCCCCTGTCGCTTCCCCTCAGTCACCGGGCCTACCTAATCTGACCGCTCACCTGCTCCGTGCCCCAGCACTGTCAGCTGACCCCAGCAGAGAAACCCTGCAGCCGTGGGGACGGCTCTCACTTCCACACTCATTCATAAGCACTAACCAAGGGCCCTCGGCACCACCAGCAGCCGCCTGTTTAGCCGCCTGTTCACCCTCCCACTAGACAACCGGGTCACAGCTTTTCCTTTATTCCTAGACCACCTCCCCACCCTTACCTTCAGCTGCCGACAGAACATTCCTATTTCATTAAGACAATCAGGACAACGGGAAGCGAAGGTCCCCAAGCCCCACGTGCTCATGTACTAGCATCTGGGTCCCTTCCCACAGCCTTCTTTCCTGTAATTGTGGATAAGCTCTTGTTCCGGCCCACTCCCCAAGGCACCACATGGCCATCCCCTCCCACACTCCTGCCCCAGCGATCCTCTCCTCAATCTGCCAGCATCACTTGTTCCCCTTTGAGGAGAACATGGCATCATATATAAATATGCTCTAACTTATCCCATCGTAAGAAGACAGACCCGACAGCGGTTCCCAACTACTGGCCATTCCTTTACAGCCAAACCCCTCAAGAGACATTTGTTGTTTTCTTTGCATCTGCTCTCGTTCTGTATCTGCAGAGGGGCTCGGAGGAGGGCTGATGGGAGAGTAAAATGCCACTCTAATTGGTGAGACTCTTGTTATTAGCTTGTTTAATTATCTTTAAACTGTAAAGATACAGTTTTGATAAAAACTTAAAAACTCACTTTAAGAAAATCATGACAATTTGCTGGGTTCTTACTTTTAAAAAAGAGTAAAGTGTTCTCAGGTCAATGACACCAGGTAACACCTCATACTTACTGAAGAAGTTCATTTGCCTTGAGTATGAAAGAACCCACCGCAGTAATAGCATCTAAAAAGAAATAATTACATGTCATTTGTCAAATGAGGAAAGCGTGTTTAATGTATTCTATGGAACAATTAAGTTACCTTCGATTCCTGCAGCATCCAGTCCAAGAGGTTCGTATTTTTGCTTCCATGAAGCCATTCCCTTCAGTTCACTCAAATGGTACAATAAAGACTCGGAACCACTATCAAAATGGAGCAGAAATAAATTACTGTCACTACCATCATCAAGGTGGCAGACACCGGCTACCTTGCCTAAACATGTCTAAATTTCCAGAAATAAAAACTGAAAGCAACCTTAATTTTCTTTCTAGGAGAAGTAATTATTTCTCAAAGTTTTCTCTAAGACGGTAGCAGAATCATTTGGTCATCGTGACTGAGATGAATATATGACCACAAGGTTAAATTCTGTAAGATCAAATTATGTTCCACAGTCAGCCCTGGCACTTTTAAGACAGTCATGTGGCCATCTTATTCACCCAAAAGCCATCAGTGTAACATTTAACAAATACTGTTTAAGCTCCGACTTCAGGTCAGGCACTGTGCTACGTGCTAGGGACATTAATAGTGAACAAAACCTCATGGCACTGACAGTCTAAGGGGGAGGACAGTCACGGCCACACGGTCAGGCAGGGTATCATTCCAACTACCATAAATGCCTTGGAGGAAATGCATACGATGCAGGTGTAATGAAATAACCTAATTTGGGGAATTAGGAAAGACTTCTCGGAAAAAGTGGTATTTGAGCTGAGACCTAAAGAGTCTGAGTGAGAACTGGGTGGGAGCATCCCAGAAGGCAAGAAAGATGCAGAGAAGCCCTGGGTAGGAAGAAAAAATGTCAAGTCTGAGAAGGTCACCAGTGTGCATGAAGCAGAGAGCCAGGCATGTTAAAGGCCATGCAAAGGTTTAGGTCCTAAGAGCCACAAGAAAGCACTGGAGGTTTTTAAGTAAGAGTGACATGATCAGAACTGCTGTGGGGAATAGATTTGAGGGGCACGAATGTCCTTGTGGACCGGAATCCAGGCCAGAGGGCACTGCAGTGATCCAAGGGACAGGCGACGTAGAAAGGGCTAAGCACTCAGCATAAAGGAATTTATCAAAATTTAAGTGAAACACTGAACATTCATATGCAAACTGCTTCACCAAGGGAGCTGGGGATAGAAACAGAACAAGACTTAAAGGTCAGAGACACAGTCTAATTGTGACACTTAGTAACTTCAGGCCAGCCAAACGACCATTCTGGATTTCAGTTTCTTTTTGTGTAAAAAGGAGGACAATAATTATCAATACCTTGTCAGGGTGTTAAATGCACAAATAGTACGCTTGGTAAACTCTAAAATGATAAACATATTTAACTTCACTGCTCAAAAAAGGGTACATCCCTTTTTCAAAATATACCTCCTGGTTGTCTGGCTGAGAAAAGCCCAGACAGAGAGCCTAGACTGGTAAAAAGATGTCTGAAAATTATTTGCAGCATTACCATTACTGATTCTTTAAAAATCTTGGGCACTCCAAGATTCCCCTCAAGTGCCAATGCAACAATTTTAGCTAGAAAAGGCTCAAAATGAGAATGCCAGATGATGAAGGAACACCGACACCACGTACATATAGATGCAACACCAAAAATTCGACACCACCTTCATACCTCTGTAAGTGACTTATAACCAATTTTTGTATACTGGAATATGATGACTCTATAGACTGGCCAAGCTTTTTTAAGCCCTAATTAAAAGAAAAAAATATATTTAGCATATAAGATATTGCATGCTTCTCTAAAAAAAATTAAGCACGTGAACATAGCCATTTACATAAAAAGATACTTTATCTGCACCTTTACTGTTAACTGGTTCATTAAGAGGGTCTGAAGTTCAGCACTACAATGAAAAGAAAAGTATTTTTAGTCTTCTCCATTCAAAATATGAATGCATCACTTAAAACTTTTAAATTTCAAAGCAAAAGCATTTTTAAACAAAATAAAAAGAAACAGTCCAACAAAAATTAAGACTTTGTTATACTCACAAAAGGACAGAAAACATGAAACAATAAAGTCCAGAAACAGACTGAACTACATTTAACAGGTACCGAATGCTAAAACAGCATTTCAACAAACCCCTAAGGACAAAGTGTGATACTCAATAAATTACGCTGGGCAATTATCTAAACCTTAAGAGAAAAAGAAGTCAGTCCTCCACAGCATATAACCAAATAAATCACATCTGAAACATGAGAATAGAATATAACATAAACCGTAAAAACACTCTAGAAGAAAATACAGATCTTTGAATACTCTTAAGATGGAAAAGGCCTTTTTAAGAATAACATGAAGGCAGATACTGAAAAGGAAAAGACTGATCTGACCATATAAAATTAAATGTTTTTATACATTTAGAAATATATATATTACAGACACAAAAATGATTACATTTACGTAAAAAAATACATAGAAAAGTCTAGAAAGATATATACTATTTTTTACTCTTGTGCACCAGAATTTTCTACTTTTGTTTACAATGAATATGAATTACTTTTGAAATAAAAAACTACTGTAAAAAAAGAAGAAAAAGCAAGGGCAACTAGTGTGAGTTTACTACCTTGCTTTCCCCCACAACAGCAAGTGCATGAATTCATCTTGCACTGAAGTGGTTGTGCTCTTCTCCTAGACAAAATGGATAAAAAAATGACGCGTATTTTGAAAATGATAAGCATACGTGTGATTCAAAATTAAAACTACAGGAGTAGGACTCTCTTCCTTTTCCTTAACCTTCCTTCAAATCCATATTTAAACTGATTACTTGAATTATCAGTTAACGGAAAATGGCCGGTCAGCTCTTCCAACACCCCTGGCCCCACTCTCCACTCCACAACCTGTCCCCACCTACACTGTACCAGTGCGAGAAAGCCTGTCCTCTCGGGAAATAGCGTGAGGTCAGACCGAGCCATCTGCGAGAAATCCTGACCTTAGCCTTTTCCAAATCGGACCAGTTCTCCCCTGGCATCTCATAAAGCAAAGGAGGACATCGTGCACTCTTTCACTCCTTCCAGGGACAAAGGTCACCAACAGTACCTGAACGAACTTGGTGAGACGAGAATCCATCTGCATCAGTATTTCTTCCCACGCTTCACACATACATGTTAGTGACAAATTTATATACTATTATCAAGAAGAAAAAAATAATAAAACAGTAAAAAAAAATATGTACATAAATCAACGTGCTAATATATGCTTTTTATTCTCAACTATCTTAAAGAAATCCAGAATTTACTTTCAATCATTTTTAACTCAGCCTGAGAAAGAGAAGACCACAGCCAATGCTTGATAATCACTTAACCATCAAACATTCTGAAATTAAATTTTTATCTGGTAAAACAGACATCCTCCAGCTTTTTATGTATGTTTCATGTACACTAACTGTCAAAATGCTGGTTTAGTCAGCTATTCAATTTTCAAACAGAATCCTTAAAAAGACACTGATCTCCAGAAATCTTTCACATCAAGTAAGTCAGTGACTGTGTCAGACTGAAAAAGGAAAGACCCAACTGTTTGTAGCTCCTCTACAGAGGGTCCATTTCTAGACATCTGGGCTGGCCTCGTGTCTTGCTATGACCAACAAACAGAACTGACACTGAGTCCAAGGCCTCAAATGGTTTCACACATGTCCACTGGCACTCGACATCCCTGCTGAGGCCACCATGTCACAAACAAGCCTGGGCGAGCCGTCTGGAGATGACAAATGTGGAGCCGTCATGAGTAAGGGACACTGAGACCAGCCAGCTGACCACTGACACATGACCAGGTCCTGCTGAAATGAGCTATACCTGGCCCAGAACAACAGAACCTTTTGCTGAGCCCAGCCCGAATTGCTGGGCTACACTGACCTACAGTAGCACAAGCTAGTATGGGGCGGGTTTATTATGCATAAAAAGCAAACTGGTATGAGAGCTGTTTTCCATAATGCTTTATTTGCAATAAAAATTAAAATTCAAAAATGTTATTTCACTCACAGGAATATTTTCAAAAGATTTAAACTACTTTTTTCTTTCCTTCTGGAGAAAAAGAGATGGGTGGGAATAGATTTTCAATTAAATCCCTTTTTCTTGCTTTAAGGGATATTTATTATTAGATTATCAAATAGACATGTTTACACCACAGATAGTTAGCTTTACAGAATAAAATCTGTGTTTTATTTATAGACTGTTAAAAACTTAGAGTAAATATTCACATAAAACAAGACAGAAATAAATACCTGTAAAAGAGCTGAAATATGAGTAAACTTTCTAGCCATCCGCGTTACTTCAGGTAAGAAAGAGTACAATAGATTGGTTTCAAGCTGTAAAATCAAAATAAAGTGAGTTATAATTACACACTTCTTTTAAAGATTAAAAAAAAAAAGTCCCTCCCAGCTCAAAAAAAAAAAAAAAAAAATCCTACAGTTTAGAAGAGGAGTCGAGGTCTAAATTATCAGAAAGACGATGACCGAATTCTGCTCCATTGGAGCCTAACAGAACAGAACCTTAGGATTTTCTAATCTGTCATGTTTAGCCGGGCACAGCTCACCCTCTCTAGGTTAGCAATCCCCTCTCCATAGCTAAATAAAGATTACACACTATTTCCTAACACTATTATGAGGAATTTAAAAAATGATTACAAATACATATAGAAAGTTTTTTAAAAACTGTATGTTCCTGATAAACACATATTAAATATCTGTTGCAATGGTACAAGAAATATCGATCAATAAAGCTGTTGTTTAAAAGAATATCCATTACAAACTTCAAAGAAATAATGAATCATTTTAGTATAGCACCAAATGCAATCCTAGAAGTCCTATTTCCACAGAACTTTAAGAGGAAGAGCAAATGTCAACAACTAGTCCAGGGAATCAGGAAGTCCAGGGTCCCCCCAAGCTCTGACAGAACGATGAATACCGGAAAGCCTCCTACACAGCGCATTCTGCATCATTTTGTTCTACTTTTGTTTGGGAATTCATGCATCCTGAGGCTAAGCGGCTGGGTTATCTGGTATAAAAATCTAGGGAAGGGACATCTGGCTGGCTGAGTTGGTGGAACGTGCGACTCTTGATCTTGGGATTGTGAGCTCGAGGCTCACGCTGGGTGTAGAGATTACTTAAAAATAAAACCTTTAAAAAAAAGAAAAAGAAAATCTAGGGAAGATTTTCTTAAAGGCAAGGGCACAGTCTAAATACTCCATAGAAGTTGATACAGTTTCCACAATCTACAGTACAAACAGCATACGGCACAGAAAGTTTTTGCCAGCGTTAAACGATCATCGTCCACAAGAGGAAACGTGTCGGTTAAGAGCACCGACTCTGGAGCCAGGCTGCCCAGGGTCACTTCCTAAATGTAGGACAACACCGAGCAAGCGCTGCAGTTTCTCTGCGTGCCCGTTTACTTATCTGTAAAGTGGGGATAATAACAGAACCTACCTATTAAGTGGCTGTGAGGATTCAAAAGGACTACAATGAATCACTCAGTACTTGGCACATATTAAACACTTAATAAACATTAGCTATTATTATTATTAGGACCCGAGTCCTAAGAACACACTTGGTACGTAGATAAACTGGTTTAGCAACCAATTAACATGGTCATTAATAAACCATCAAAACACTGTTTCCATGAAAACTATCCTGGGCCACGGTAATAACAGTGTTCACTAGAATAAGATTCTAAATATGAGATTTAGAAGCTCCAAGCTGTTGTCGTTTTTTTTGCTTTGTTTTAATAACCATTAGAATCCAAAGACGAGGATAATAAAAACCTATCAAAACCTTACAAATCTGTATTTACTCTCTGCTGCGACCAAGTTTCAGTACTCACCTGGAAGTATGAAACCTCTGAGGCACCACCTGCAGAAACCTCTGTGACCACGGATAACGATTTCAAATCACTAGATAAACATAATGCAAGACAAGTACCGACGATCTGTAAAACAGTCAAATACCCTGCTCTGTTTAGTATTATTGCTAGGCTGCATCTGCTTACAATACAGGAAACAAAAATTCACAGAGCTCTGAAAGCAGAAACACACATGCCTGGCTCCTCCCACGCCTGTGGGACACGAAGGTATGTGTCCGCCTCGTCCGCAAGGAGACACACACGCACACACCCCTCCATCAAGGTCCCAAATCAAGTGTTGGAGAGCCAACGATATTTCCTATCCGTCTCAGGAATGGCAAGAAGAGGAGAGAAAAGCTAACAGAGAAGACCGAGACTTAACAACCACGGCAGACCCGGTACGAAGGCAAGATGGCTTCTGTGATGTTCCTCACACTCCGATCACAAACTGTAGCTCCCACCCGGACTACAGGCTACAAAAACATTCAATCATCATCAAGTGTGTCCTACCCATCTTTTCGTTATGAAAAATTTGACTAATTCCACTAACAGTCCCTGTTCTTCATCGATACCATAGGACTACTATTTTATCTTAGTAAGAAAATTATTCTCCTAACATTTAACAATGAAGAATCCAATAACTGAAACGGAGAAAAAAAAAGGCTAGTGTCTCATTCTTTTTCCATAAATCAGTTGGCTGGTGTATTCTAGGTGGTATATTCTGAGAAATGGTATCGAAAATTTTAAAGGAAAACTTACCCCCGTGACTCGAGCAATTTTGAACATTCCGTACGCATAAAGCTCAATAAATCCAGAGCTTCCTCCAAGGACAAGAATATTCAGCCTAATCAAAAGTAATGCAACAAGCTGAGGACAACAGAGAAGATCGAGTTCTTAAACTGAGACAGAAATTGTCCTTGCTCTCAAATAATCTGCAAGCTGAGGCTCCCCTACAGGAAAGCTGAAACACCAAATTCTCCAATAGTTCATATTCCATCATAGTAGGCTTACTCCTTTTTTCAAAGGAAGATAAATTTGCTCTAGCCTAAAGAGCATCAGTTTACAGTAAAATAAGGATATTTTCACAACCACTGCATTTATATACTCTCAATCACAACACAATCCTTTCTAACACAAAGTGCCATCGGCTGAATCATGGCTCTGATGCTACATGTATATTAAAGGGGCTTTAAAAATTTGGAATATTTAAACTTAAATTTTAGAAACTCCAGTAACTTCTACCTCCTTTACTTATTAAAATAAATCAAGGTACAGTATAGCATTATTAAACTTGACACGATCCAAGACCACACAAAAAGAAGTAAATGATACTAATGCTTGTATACTGTTCTGAGGTTTGTCAGCAATGAAATACCATGACAAGTAAAGCAACTGCCCTTGAAACCCTAAATTCTGGCTCAAGTAGCAACTTAAAGACATGAGACTTGTTAAGATCTTTGCAAGATTTACCTGACGTCTCCCAAAAGCTTAATAATTTCATCAGAATTTTCTTCACTAAAATATAAAAATAAATTAGGTTACCTTTCAACTACATCTTTCAACTAATAAAAGATTATCTTAATTGAAAACAAAAAGGCATAGCTTACCTAAATATTTTTGAGGTGTTGCTATAACTAGAGAAAAACAGACACTGGTGTAAAAATAACAGAAACGTATTTTTTAAAACACACGAGAAAAGTATCACAGTATTAAAAGTAAAGAGAAATCTGCAATGAAATTAAATTCTGATACTTACTTTTTTGGCAGTGTAGGTAATTTAGGTAAGAGAAGATTTGATTCATCTTCAGCATTATAAAAGGATGTCAGAACACTGAAAAGAAAAGCAGAGGCATTACAAAAATACCAAAGATTTTACCTGTCTTTCCATTAAAAAATAGTAGTTTTAAAAGAAATACTCAGTTTTATATATTATACATTATGAAGTAAACAGATGCCACACATATTTTAGTATTGTAAAATAGTCATTATGGCAATCGCAAACAGGAAACAGAAAAATAGGAAATTCTTCACTTACAAGGGGCTTTATTTCTGCCCAAAAAAAACCAAAAAACAAAAAGACCCAGCCACTTTATACTTAGAGGAACAAATATTAATAAACAATTTTCTCTAGGTATTCAGTATTAGATACTAAGAATTTATAATATTTATGAACATATGAGTACCAAGAATAATTTTAGAGAACACCGCAGTTATTATATCATTTAACTGTGGGTTCAACAGCTTATATACATTTGGGGAACTGACAACCTGGCAGGTATATGAGATAATACTACGTATTTTGAAATACAGTACAACCTTGGATTGAGTGTAACTTGTTCTTCAAGGGTTCAGCCAGAGGAGCAAATAGTTCTAATAAGTTTTAACTTGATAAACGAGAGAAGTCTTGCAATACGAGCTGCACCTGACACCAAATGTCACATGATCATAACTGAGCCAAAGGTTCTTGAAATTTGCTTTGATATACGAGTGCTTTGGATTACAAGCACGTTTCTGGACCTTGCAAACCAAGGGTTTAGTATAAGTCTTATTTATCCCCTCTTCTGAATTCTACCTCCATATTAAGGTTAGTAATAAATGAGTGAAAAGGTGAAAAAGTGGTGACTTGGCAAACCTTTTTTCCACTTTCATACAAACTAGGTGCCCTTTGAGACCCTGGAATCTCCATATTATATTTCTAAATTATTAGTAGAAAGTATGTTAGGGATACACTTAGCAGGTACCTGGAATGTCACAGAAATGACACGGCATACTCTGCTCCTCTAAGCATCTATATATTCATGTGACCATTTGCTTACCCTGATGATGATGGGTAGCACATATCTAAATTTGCTATATTCACTGTTTTATCCATAGTGAATTTCAAACACGTTATATCCTTGTTATCCAATTCTTCACAGACCCGCCCTTAGTTAATCTGATATTAACTCAAAACTTAATTAGAAAGGAAAAGCTACTGAAAACAAAATTACCGTATTTCCTAAACAAAACAAAAAAAACCCCTTTATTTTCAGTATTAGCTAAACCCACTTATCCTTTACACCATCTTTACTGCAAGCCTGGAATATTACTTGATTGTAGACTAAGGCAAAAAGTTATTTTCATGAAGCAAGGAAACTATAAGGACCAAGGATACAGAAAGAACTCATTTAGCATCAGAACAGAGTGCTCAATTTAGCGCTTTTTGTACTCAGGATATCTACTAAGATGCAAAAAAACAAAGCTCTGCCAAAAATAGATGGTGAAAAGGAAAACAGAACCTCAATTTGCTAATTAGTAATTTTAACATCTATTACTTGAAAGTATAAATCACTGATATAAACTCCTAAAAATAAAAAAGCAAAGAAAAATCTTAGCCACTCAGGCACTATTGGTCCAGTAAAGAAAACACGCATTTTTAGAAGAAAAAAAATCTAACAAAGCATTAAAAAATGTCATCTTGATAAACTCAAAACCCAAAGTTAAATGCAACGTGTCCACGGTCAACACTCAGATAGTCTTAAGTCTCCATGTTAAAAAGCGGAAGCTGCACGACCGCCCTGCTGTAACTATCGGGGTTCTCTGTTGAGGACTCCACCTGCTTTCTGCAGTCACTTCCATCCAATGCATACAAGAAACTGGAGCCTCCACGGAAAAAGAGTGCAAGCTTTCAGGTTTTTCTACATCACACAGAACAATTTTCTTGGTGTCAGCAAGAGCAAAGGCCAAAACTGAAACAAGAAGAAACAATCAGGATAAATTATAGCAACATTCCAGAAAACTAAAAGGCTATCTCGCTTCTTGTCCGGTTTTACTATTTCAAATGCATCATAATCATAGAAATTATTTAACCTAAAAATCCTTCCTCTAAATAATATTTTAAAAACTGAAAGATATCTTTGCACATAGTTTTGCCGTTATCTAAGCTTATTTGCAAATGCTCAAACGTGCTGCACTTAACATCTTACACCTCAAAGCCTCTGGACCGGAACCCTGTTACACCAAGCAGAAGATACAGAACAGGTCTCAGCAGCTAAACAACAGCATATCACCAAGATTTGCTTGTCTTGGAAGTAATTCCATCTGCTTGGTTCTCAGAAGGTTTTATATTTCTTTTGTTTCTAACCCTTAATGAGAAACAAGGCCATCAAATACTGAGGAGAGTTCTTCCTTTCACTGTGGCTGAATTATATTGTACAGTTTCTCCACATAAGTCATTGATATCTTCATAACAAACCAAATTTAGGAATTTCTAAGTAGACGGCTTTGAGTTTCACTGTATACCAACACATGCAATTTAGCTGGATGTGAGGCAATCCAGGTCTCCTCTTCAAAACAAATCAAAGCAATCTTGAAATAATCACTACCTAACAAAACTTTATTTCACTGTCCAAAAACACAAGGCATATTTTTTAATGATTAAGAAATCATCTATCTATATGTGTGTGTGTGTATACATACACAGTGTAATCAACATACACTGACTTTCATGATTTATATTTGAGATTCTAGTGTTTTTGCATGAATAGTACAAGATCTCATGATGTTATTTATAAAAACCCTCTAATTCTACACACACATTTTTTTTTTTTTAAATAAAAGATAAAACAAGAGCTGAATAAATTGAGTACAGCCAGAAACAGCTGAGGCTTTCAGGGTGTTTTTGCATACTCATTTATATGTACAAGAAAAGAAATGAGCGATGTGGAATACATATCATTTTACAAAAACAATTCAGCTTTTCTTCTTAAAGCACCAATGGTAACAGATGAACTTTAAGCTGTACAATTTACAGCATCTTACTGTATGGACTGTATGTGCACAACAGCTCAAATAACTACTGTCATTGTAAAACAACAGGGAAGGAGAGAGTTCAGTTGTCAAAGCCATAACAAGCTACAAAATAAAGGGCACCAGGAGAAAGATCATACAGAAATGGAAGGAATGGGGTCAGAGCTGAGAGTCCTTCGGGTGAGGCAAGCATTCGTGAAGACAGAATATTTATGAGCCACACATTTAATGTTAACATACAATTTTGGGAGAAAAGGCCACAGTGGCACTGAATGGACCAGTGAATGGAAGATGAAGCTTGGGCCATCAGTGCAGGACAAGACAGCATCAAGAATAAAACCTAAGTATTTTGCATATTCCATCAGATTTCACTTTAGGAGTTATCTTTGCCAGGAAGTCAGATTTCTCTTTAGAGAGATCTCTGCCAAGAAACAACATAGTAAAATTAATCTCAGTTCTATGAAAACACTTTAAAGCGTTCCAAAAAACAAAGTTTCCAAACTGATATTACGTATACAATAAAAATATAATAAGCACAATAAATTCTTTCTGGAAACAAGCTTCCTTTACAAAATTCTTCTTGTGAATAGTAATGTATTTTTAAATAATCCTGTTATTACGTTTGCCATCTGGTCTCCAAGCCAGGCAGGTCACTTCCTTTCCTGTATTTTCATTTGGTGGAAAACTCCAAACTCGATGAAAACTTGCAAGTCGATGAAGTAATACCTAAGACAAAGCAGATACAATGGCAAAAAATAAAAACTCCATTTCCAAAGATGAAATAAACCTAGATCCCTGCTATAACATCTTTAAAAATAATCTCAAGTAGGGGTGCCTGGGTGGCTCAGTCGGTTAAGCATCCGACTTCGGCTCAGGTCATGATCTCGTGGTTCCTGGAGCTTTCTGCCATCAGCGCAGATCCCACTTTGGATCCTCTGTCTCCCTCTCTCTCTGCCTCTCCCCCACTAACATGGGCATGCACATACACACACACTCTCTCTCTCTCAAAAATAAACAATTTAAAAAAACAATCTCAAGCATAATATTTAGCTATCAGAAGAAATTAGAATTTAGAAAGGTCTAAATGAACTTAAGGTCTACTCAAAAAGATGGGTGAAACAAGATCTAATTTGATCCTGTACTCTACACATTTTCCTATCTTCTAGGTCAACAGGAGACTTATCTTTTAGTAAGGAATGAGGTTGTCCAAGAAGATGATGACAAAAAAATAACATAAACAGCACTAGAAAGGTAGCTGTAATATGGTCAAATGACACTAAACTTGGAATCAGACACCTCGGTATCCAACTTCAGCTGTGTCACTTAATGGTCATAGAGCTTGGACAGGTCACTTATTCTAAATTTCCACTTCCACTTGGGTAAATTCCCACCATGGAGGGTCAAGATGGTGCCTACTGAGTCAAAACTAAGGCTGCCCCTGCTCTATTCTCTATCCAACCATTGAAAAGAAGGAAGAAAAGGCCTCAAAACTGCACATGCTCCCAAAGACCCTTCCACACCGTCTCAGTTCCCCACACCACAGCTTCCCCTCTCCCTGCCGTCTCATACGCCCTTCACTCTCAGTACAGGGGCCCCCACAGGGAAGCCAAGCCTCCCAAGGAATCCTTCATCTACTAAGCTCAATGCTTTTTGGAGCCCATCTCTGCCATTCCCCAGTTCTGAAACGCTTCCTCTGTGCCCTCTGGAATTCACGGTCAGGTACCCTTAAGGTCTCATCTTCATTCTCTTCTCTGAAACATGCTTCTCACCCAAGGACACCTTTTCCCTGCAGGATTCTCAGATGACAGCCATTTTGTACCCCATGTTCCCCATACTACCCGGCCAGGAGATGAAGTAGGTTTCCTCCTTGATGCCCAATGCCATTTCTGGATGACTTTTCTTCTCTAAAATCCTCTAACTGTGAATCAGACCCAGTCACATCATGCTACCTACTATCCCTCTTAACTACAGTCATCTACAGACCCCGAGGCCATTCTCCTCATTCCTGGAAGATCTGGACTCCTCCCTGCCTCATTCATGCTCCCCAACGCTATTCATCATCTTTCATTTCAAGAGCTACGGTGTCCTGGCTTTTCCATTCTCAATTGCCTTTCTTCTAATGATGGCGTCATCAACTCACCTCCATCACTCCCAGGGTCATGCCCTTAACCTTGTCATCATTTCAGCTATAATTGCTGCCATAATGTTCCAAACCTCCCACTTTTCATCGCTGCCTCTATCCTTCCAGCTCATCCCTACTAATAACCAACTGCAATTCTTCCACCAGGTAGGAACCAAGTCATACAACCCACTGATTCCACTTACTCACTGTCGCTCACTCACACATGCTACTTCCATACTTAATCATGTTAGAATCCAAGGTTCATCATTGCAATCGCTCCTCTTCCGTGTAACTTTAACTCTCTTGCATCTCTCTTACTAGGTCACACTTGCAAAACAACCCTGGTTAAAACCAACCATGCCTGTGCCCACACAGTCCAACAGAACAGCAGAGACACAACCATGCTCACTAGGTTCCCTCTCAAACTACAAGACCACCAACCCCCCGTGGCTCTTAATACTGACCAGCAATCTTACTACACTTCCCTAGTCCACTTGCCTTGTCAGCCTTTCATACCCCTTTCTCCCCAAACTTCCAATATTTTCTTCTCCATCCTACACAGTGCTCTTTCTTCTTCACTGAGAACATGGAAACAAGTGCCCACTATTACACCCACACACCTAGTCGCACTCAGACCCCATTCTCGCCCGTCCCTCCTACACTAGGAGCTGTGTGGCTGTACTGTCTGCAATCCTCTCTAGACCATGAGGATTTCTGAGGGACAGTGGCAAAGGAGAGAGACCAGAAGATTTCATGGAGGGACCTGAGAGAGGAGACATGCGTACCCGGTGAGAAGTCATTAGGAGTCGTTATAGTGGTGCAGCTTTGCAGGCTGCTAAGTGTTCCTTACCACCTAGTTTCCAAGCTTGTCTGCACACAACACAACTCCCACCTGGCCAGGCAACCATCAGGAAACGTGCCAAAAGGCCAAAGGAGGAAAGATGCACAGCTGAAGGTTTCCTTACACAATGGCTGCCAGGTAATTAAAAACTCTCAGGAGAAAGGCAGACACAGCGGATTTAGACTTGATGAAGCTACAAACAAGAAATGCCCACTGAGGACAGTCAGGGACCTTTCACTCTCTTGCTAAATTTAAAGGTATTTTTACCAGGAGGTAGCTATCCGACCCACAGTATAGAGCTTGGACAACAGATTCTAGATTTTGAAACACGTCCTCTGTGGCGGCTACACATGCACGCACATTTGCAGCTACAGGATGACAGTAACTCTTCTTTCTTCTGTTACTAAACCCTACGCAAATTTAGGGTAAGGTCTGTGGCTCTACTACTATGTCTGGTTCATGAGTGATGCATCATAGGCTTTTAAAAAGCCCATTTAACAAATAAATGACTCAAGGACACTTGGGAATGCAGCACTGTGCAAAAACTGTTTTTGCCATGGAATACGGAAAATGGGCCCATCAATGATCCTTCCCTTATAGGGGCCCTTACACTTTCACTTAAGGTTCACAGCTGCTTGGAAAGGGCGTGGTACACAGGCGGCCCGGCAAGTCCACAGAACGGGAAACTGAGGCTGGGGCAGTCTGCAACGCGCTCGCTGTCTGGTCGGGCTCACTCACCTCGCCCGCCGTGTTGGCCAAAGCGATGAGATCCCGCTTGGGTGACCAGACCAGGAAAATGATCTCCTGCGGCAGCTGCTTCTCTCCCACCACCCGGAAGGATGGGAAACAGGTCGGAAAACGCAACATGAGGGCGGCCCCGCAAGGACACCCCAGTCGGAGGCCGGCAGGGGCCTCCCGCAGCCGCCCCGCCCTCGGGCCTCGCCGGAGAGCTCTGACCCGGGCGGTACCTGCGAGACCCGCCCCCTCAGCGGCCCACGCGGCCCGGGAGCCCTCTCCCTCCCTCCACCCACCGCGCGCCCGAACCTGCGCACCGCGCCGCCGCCGCGCGCTCCGGGCACTTCCGGCGCCCGGACTTCCTCGCGAGAGGACCAGGCGGCGCGGGCGCGCCCCCGAGGCCGCACGCCTGCTCGTAGGTGAGGCGTGGTCACAAGCGTGTGCGCGCGCGCCCGCAGGCCCCGGCCCGTTTCCCCGAAATTCGCCCCTCGGCGTCGATGGCGCAGGCGTAGGTTTGGGAGTGAGGCTTCAGGGACTGCGGGGGTAAGAAAAGGAGCGCAAACTTTTGGTCCTCATCGGCCGGTGCCTGCATTGACAGCCTGTAAACGGGTTGTTTTCGGTCCCGGTTAGAATCACCTGGAGAGATTTTTTTTTTTAACCCCGCCCCGGTAGCACCCCAGACCAACTAAAAGAGAATTGATACGGAATGCGACCCAATATTTATTAAAATTCTAGGTGATCCCAGTTTGCAGCCAAGGTGGGAGGGCCCTGCTCCAAAACCTCTGAGTAGGCATATATCCCGATTATCACATTAAGCGTCTACAGTTTATTGGTGGGAGTAGCCCCACCGTAAAAAATGGGGGCTGTGGCCTCGGAGCTACCCGAGGATGTACTAGGACAAAGTATCGGATCCGCAAACGCACGGGGCATGGGCTCTGCCCTAAAAGGCTTACCGGTCAGCTTGGCCAACTTGTAAGATGTCTCTCTGTGCAGGACAAATTTAAAGGTCAGCATGTTCAAAAAGTTCACGGAAGTTAGGACTCTGGTTAAGAGAATGTGACCGGATCGCCCTGTGATTCTGGAACTTAAAAATCTCTGGTAGAAAACCCATCTACCTTTCACTTCTTTCCCTTGCTGGAAGGAGAGAGAAGCGATAGAACCTTCCAACTTTAACAAGCCCTATCTTCTTGCCCTCTCTCTGGATATCCCCTGGGAAGTACCAGAGGTAGACTAATTCCTTCAGCAACAAAGATTTGAAGCACTTGTTCTGTGGCTCTGTTCTTGACTCCTATCTGATGCTTACCCTGCCCCCTCTCAGAGGTAGGCTTTTTCCCTTGCCTTTGCTACAGTTTAGCATCACCCCCAAATTCTTCTGGAGGCAACATTTTGAAGGTGAGAATGGACTTATCTTTGGTATCCATGAAGTGCGTTTTCAGGTGTTAACGTTCTGGGGTGGCAGTGATAGATAATCTGGCTACTGGGGGCGGGGGGGGGCAGTATCTATCCACTTAACATTCTTAAAATTGAATGCCCATTTTCTTAAAATTGAAGTTATCCTGATTCTGAACCCTCCTACAGCACATGAAAAGGACTGTCAGCGGAGGAGTCACTCGGTGCTAGCAGACAGAGGAGAGTAGAAGCATTCCCAGAGAATTTCCCAGAAGGTATTACAGCACAGGAAACGGTGTAGGTGTGGGGTTCCAGATGTGGCCAGGAAACAGCAAACGATGTTATGTGGCCATAGCACGTCGCGTGTCCTGGTGGGAGTGGGGGGCGCTGGAAATCAAAGTCGCCATTAACAGTGTTTCCAGCCTTTTTCTCACTGTCCCATAAAGGAGATTGGGTCTCACCCGCTCCTTTTCTTGGCCTTCCCCGTTGTCTAAGGGAAACACTGCTTTGGCAAATTGGTTTACTTGTGCTTCTGTGGCACAGCATCAACAGGAAAAGGGAAGAATGCCCTGGTGCTTTTTAAGGAGGTAGAAATGCATGGGGTGGGGTGGGGGGAGTGTGTGTGTGTGAAGAAAATGGAAGAGAAAATAGTCTAAGAAGAATTTCCATGCCCTGTACATCCTCTTCCTAGTGCTCGAGGGGGAAAAAAAATGCAAGAACTAGGTGTTCTTGAATGAACATTTTGGTAGCTAGGCTGTTTGACCACTGCACCCCTTGGGCTAGCTCATGCTGGACATCTTTGCACGTGTTGTAATGGTACAGGGTTGAATTTTGAAGGGCCAGACAGCTGCCAACAGATCGGGAGGGGGGCATATTGTTAACAGCATCACACCGGTTCATTGGTTACTCAAGACCTTAATTCTTGTGCCAGGGGTGATGATGAGTTAGAAGGTAAAGACGGCAGGAAGACTAGGTAGGGGTTGGGGGAGGCACAATTCCAGAGACGTTTCTGAAGTAGGATAATAAGAAATGATTAGTGATTAGACTGAAGGAATGAAAGTGGGGGATTAGTCAAGACTAAGGTTGGGATATTGAGGCATGCAGACTCAGGGATGGAGAAATGGTCATTGCCGGCTTAGGGAGGAGGTAATGAGAGAAGTATGAAGGGGAAGCCGGGGCAGGCAGACCAGGGCAAAGGATTGAGTGAGTGAGGACTGTGCTCGGGTGTTGGTCCGGTATGAAAATCTGTGGTAGCCAACAGGAAGCTGGAACTGCAGGTTTGAGGGGGGGAAAGTCGGGGCCTGAGCAGATATGTGGGAGTCACTGGATACAGGAACGGAAGACGGAACCATGTGGAATGTGACTAAACTAGGCCATCTGAGTGACTGTTATTTTGAGAGATCTATTTTGAAGTCATAAAATAGGTGAAACATATAAAATAAGAAATTGACCGAATTTGCTGGAAAGATAAATGTGGAAGATAGGTGTTAGACTCTGTCCTCCGTGGCTGCAAAAAACACTGACTCAAAGTGGCACAAGTAATAACTAGAAAGTAGTGCTTCCTGTAAATGACAAGTCCAGAAATAGGGCCAACTTCAAGGCAGGCTAGATCCAGCCACTTGGTGTCCCCAGGGACCAAGCTCAGGGTGTACCTCATCATAAGGCTGGCTCCCCCTGTGGTCACTGGAAAGCCACCCACAGCAACCGGATCTACGTGCTTCTGCCTTCAGAGAGAAAACAAAGGGCTCTTTTCAAGACTGAAGTCCCGAGCTGCCGCTGTGATTAGACCAACCCCTATCACAAGCGTATCTGACACCAGTCACAGGTGACGGGTATGGAATATGCCCAATAAAAAGTCTTCCCCAAGAGCTGGAGAGGATGTCAGTCATCTCTCTTCCAAACCCCATGGCAGGCACACAACGGGGAGCGCGGGAAAGATGCCGCCAAAGCCATCAATCAACACTCTTCAATATGACAACCAATCGCAAATACACAAAGGGTAGTTCTAAGTATGAAAGGCATTTGGGAGATGGTCCATCCTGGCAGAGTGAATCTACACTGTACCAATTATTCGTGGTGTTTCATTTGTCTCTACAGAAGAAATTCGGAGACCAACCCGTGATTCCCATCTGTAGAAAAAAGTATATATGTAGGTATGCATAGGAATTTATCCTAAGACAATAGATTTGGTCATTAAGTATGTTTATCATAGGGTTATTTACAAGAGTGGAAACATATAAACAACTTACATGTCCAACCATGAGAGATTGATGTTAAAAAATACACTATATCCATACTGAAGAATAAGACTATTGTAAGTATAAACTGATGTCCAGATGCTGATAAAAAAGAGGATTACAAAATAGTATGTATTCCCAACTCCCATTTTCCTGGGGGAAACTTTAGAGTGTGTCTGTGTAGCTATTTATACAAAAACCTATCTTTGGAAGGGTGGTTATCTCTGAGAGGTAGGAATGGAGACGTTTCTTTTCAATTTCTTTGATTTACCTGGCTTGTGTATTAATTAATTAATTGCAAAGCTAACAGGCAAGCCCTTTGTCTCTTTTTGTCCTCGTGAAGCATATAAAATGTTCAGTCTGATTTCCCTGGTTTCTCCTACTCCTCACCCCTGCGCTCACAGGTGAAGAAACTGGGCCGGTCTACTGAGGCTCAGTTTTCTTGGAGCCCACCAGATGTGACGCTTCTAGTCTGCCGTGGTACGAAGCCACTACATAGTGTGAGAATCTTGTGACTGTCTGGCTGATGGGATAAAACTCCTCTCTCAGAGCTCCAAGATCTGTTTGCTCACTTTGGGTGCTTTTTCCCCTCAGTCTTGCTGAGTTAACATTTATACAGAATCGCCTGAAATCAAATTGTAGAGATCTTCTCTTCAGTGTATTGCAATGACCTTCTTAGCTGACCTTCAAGTAATTTAACCCATGTCCTAATGTTCAATTAAAATTGCATCAAATAGGTGAAATTGGATTTTCTTTGCATTTTGTTCAAGCTTTCCTTACCTAGGCAGTTCTAAGCGTATTAGCTTCTGACTCATGTAGCGCAGTTAGGGTTCTGAGGCACCAAGGAGTAAGTATATTACATGGCACTTCCATTCACTCAATCCGCATTTATGAGCAGCTACCGCTTGGTGGGTGAGGAAACGTGTAGCCCGGTCACCCGCCTCCCGGGGTTGTAGGGAAGGTTCATGAAGTCACATGTGCAGCAGTTGGCTGTCTCTGACATCACTGGGTGCAAGGCACAGCTCCAGAAAGGAGCCAGTGAACACACACCACGGTGTCCGCAGGCCATTGCTACCAACAAAGCTTCTAATCTGAACAGAGGAAGTTAAGTCCAAAGACGTTGATCTAATGCAGGGCATAATTTAAGTACATTAAAAGAAGGAGAAATGAAAAGACGCACAAACATGCACATTTTTATTTCACTGGCAAGAAATATACTATTCCACTGGAGACACCAGCAAGGACGTTGTGAAAAGGAGGTAGCACCAGACCAGGATCTTTTGTGGGCTATGATTTTATATTTAAAAATTAGTCAAACTTCTCATAGATGCCTACTACTTTATAGATCACTTTGAAGGAGCCAGACGTCAACTTAAGTGTTTTCCTTAAAATCACCTTCAAAGCTGAATAATTCTTCTTCTGTCTTTTTTTTTTTTTTTTTTTGAAAGCTGAATTATTCTACGTGTAAAGCCGTCTAGATAAGGCTGCCAATCTTGCTCACAGAGCACATCCCAACCCGAAACATACATCTAAACCCTCAATGTCAGGACAGTCTTCGCACTGACTCTAAATACTTCCCAATATTGTTTAGGTGTGTTTTCCTTGTTTGAGTCCTTATAGGATAGAAGACCAAGCCCTCTCCAGATCTTAGGCAGGCCCACCGTTAGGGACTGAATCATACCTTCTAAATCCGTATGTTGAAGCCCTAGCCCCCAGTACTTAGGAATGGCACTATATTTGGAGATAGGGCCCTTAAGAAGGAGAGGCCATTAGTGTGGGCCCGAATCCAACCTGACTCATATCCTTAGAAGAAGAGGAAATTTGGACACAAAGAGATACCAGGGACTCACAAGCCTAGAAGAAAGGCTGTGAGAGGACACGGCAAGAAGGTAAGTTCAGGAGAGAGGCATCAGAAATCCAAACTTGCCAACACCTGGACCTTGGACCTCGGACCTCCAGCCTCCAGAACTGTGAGAAAATAAATGATTGTCATTTAAGCCGCTCAGTCTGTGATATTTTGTTATGGCAGCCTTACCAAAGTAACACACCTACCATCTGAAAACTTCTAGAAAATTCCATGCCTTCATCAAATTTTTTGAGCACCTACAGAAGATGGTATAAAATGGGTAGTGACATGAAGAAACCGCAATCTTTTGGGGAAATAGAATCTGTACATATAATGGCAGAACAATACATGAAAAGTGCCTCAGGTGTGGCTGCAGAACTCCCAAGTGTTCAGAGAGGAAGGTAGCGGTTGGTAGGGGGACTCCTAGAACTCTTCCCTGGAGACAGTGGGACTGGGCCATATGGAGGGATATAGTCCCAACAGACCAAAGGGAATGAGATGAAAACAGTGGGGCAGATAGGAGAAATAAATGAGTCTAAATATCAAACTAAATGTAAGAAAAAAAACCTGAAATCCGATCATTCAGGGCCTACAAAGTGACTCTGGCTGTCATTAAATTTTGTAATAGAAGCAAGAAGTGGAATTAAATTTAGCTGTAATAATTTAAGAAAAACATCCTTTTAAAAAGCTCTGTGTCAGATTTAGGGATTTTCCTCTATTGGTGATTTGGGTAGGTATCTTAATGTTCAGATATGCAGATTTCTAATTAGAACAAATGACCTCATCTCCCATCACACTTTACCTCCCAGAGACATTTTTACATCCTATTAGTTTATTCCCTGAGAAAAGAAAGAAGCGGTTAGTCCTTAAAATTAGTATTAATTGAACAGAACAGAATCACCGGATTTCTTATTTTTAACTTCCTAAGAAGTTCAAGTTTTAAAGTACATAATTCCTGATTGTAAGTAATACCTGATTTCCTCAATTCTAAGATGTGGTTTTTTTCACATTTCAATATTTCTGAAACAGGATATACCTAAAGTTTAACATGCACAATTAATAAGCTATGGGGTTTCTCCCCCTGAAAAGTTACAATCCCATCAATAGTGCATTTTACAATTGATGGTACCTTAAAACTAAGGAAATGGGGTGATGATAATAACCCCTGGCCAGCAGGACCTGATTCTTGAGGAATCATGGTCCCTCAGGTGTCTGCGTTTCCAAGGAGATTTCCAGAGATTTTAGCATGGTATCAGGGGCCACCGTGAAAGTCAGGCAATGTTCACGCCCATGGCTGAATCAGAGAAGGGAACACTCATAATGATTCGGCAAAAGGTTCACATCTCACCCCGTCACCTCTAAATCCACCCCTCTGACCACCATAGCAACCTCCGTGGAAAAAGGGGACAAGGGAAGAGTTTTCTGATGCATGTTAAGTCCAGGGGCTTAGCTCATCTTTTGATGTGGCCGGACATACACCCCCATCAGCTGATCAGGGCCCACGGTGTGCCTTCCACATCACGCATCCAACAGCCCTAACTTAAAGACCAGAAGGAATTTCCATGCCAGATGGGGTGCAGCTCTTGTACCTTTACTCACAGGGCTCTAGCTAAGCCCAAGCAAGCATGCCTCCAAACCTGCTCTAAAGCAACTATCTGGGAATAGGAGAAAAGTCATTATGCAAATGCAAGCCATTCAAAACTATGGGATCTTAAGGAGATCATGTCAGATACCTAGAGAGAAATAGGGAGAGGAACTGTTTGTTCTCAGAATTCAAACCCAGTCCCTTCACTGCTGATACTGGACCACCAGATGATTGCCATTAGGGCTGCAACCCCACCCATCTGCACTTAACATTTCTCACCAACAGAACGAGAGCCAGACACATGTGCCTCATTTAACATAATCACAGAAAACAGCCTATGGTGTAACTATTATTACATAATATAGTAATTATATGATAATAATAATGAAGAAACGGGCTGCGAGTGAATGACCTGGCCAAGGACATATAGTCAGGAAGTGTTCATCAGAACAAGAATGAGAGGTTTTAATCCCCAAACTATGCTGCCTTCTGCTACTACTTTTACAAAGAAATAAAGTTACTGGGGCACCTGGGTGGCTCAGTCAGTTAAGCATCCAACTTCAGCTCAGGTCATGATCTCACGATTCGTGAGTTCAAGCCCCACACCGGGCTCTGTGGTGACACCTCCAATCCTGGAGCCTGCTTTAGATTCTGTGTCTCCCTCTCTCTCTGTCCCTCCCCCACTCATGCTCTCTCTGTGTCTCTCAAAAATGAATAAACATCAAAAAAATTTTTTTTAAAGAAATAAAATTACTGCCTGGTTTAAAAGACATTGAGATGACAGAGCAAGTCGTAATTCTAAATGTCTCATTCATTCCGCAACAGTTAAGTGGTTCTATACCATCAAAGGACACTGTAAAAAGTACTTGAAAAACCCATATTTAATCATAAAGCCATGATGATACTCTTGCTATCTTTAGACTATCCTCGTCAAAATTCTTCCCATCATCTTCAGTTTTTGTCCCCAAATAATTGCTCATTGTGCCTTTCTTTGCAAGTGGGGTTTAATCCATCATACAGTATTTTGATGTTTGACTTACAACATTCCTGTGTCTAATTTAACACACTCGTGTTCAATATAAACAAGACCTCAAGTCTCCCCTTTCATTCCTCTTCTGACACTTTCTGCAAAAGAATGCTATATGCCCATTGTTCAAAAGAGGCCAAAATGATACGACTGGGACAGATTTGAAGAGTGAAAGAAGGCACACGGAGAGGTCTGGCAAACCAGCTAAGGACAACTCCCCAGGTCTCCAGAGAGGCTGCTGAGGGGCCCAGACACCAACAAATGCCACCTGCCTATTTTCTGGCTTCAAAAGGCGCATACCTTTGAAAGCGACAGAATTTAAGTCCAGTGTGGCACTTTCAGAAAATGGCATCAAAGGTTGGACTATAAATCTTTCTTATTCTCAAGTCACTGGACATTTAAGAGCAAAGATATTGATGGGCTCTTTCTCTCCTTTTCTTCTTCCTTGTAACAGATGTGTGATTCATGGATTGCTCTTTAACGGTCTCCATTTTCGTCTTCTTACTTTTTCTTTGCTTCTGCTTTCTGACAGCTCTGAAAAAGAAGGTGCTGAATTATTTTGTAGAATAAGCATGATGTATGTAATTATGCTGGGATTTAATTAACCAGCTGACCAAATAAGAAAATAGGAGGAAAAGAATTTACTGTATCCTAAGCATAAATCCTCAGAACCCTAATCATAATAACAAGGACGTAGTCTGAGGCCTCACTAAGCAATATGCTGGAGTAAAGAAATTTCCTTGACAGACGGTTACTACAGATTGAGAACAATCTATTCGAGACAAACACACCACAGAGGTAAATAGTCAAGCCAGGAAAAACCGCTGCTGTGCTGAAGCGTCCGGTGGCCTCTAGCCAGCATGTGGCATCCAAGCACTTGGAATGTGGTGAGGGCGAGTTCAATGTGCTCCCTATGTCAAGTGCACACGGGATGTTGAAGAAAGAATGCAAAATATTTTGTCAATGTTTACATTGATTATGTATTGAAATAATACTTGGGATATAGATCCTTTAAATTTTAAAAACAGTAAAGCCAATGAGTTAGGAGGGTTTTTTTGTTTGGTTGGTTGGTTTTTTTGTTTTTGTTTGTTTGTTTGTTTTTGCTGTTGTTTTGGTTTTGGTACGTCTGTACTGCTCAACTCAGCACCTCAATCTCCAAATCCTTGCATTACATTTTTCAGGAAAAGGACCGATACATTCGACAGTTAGCAGAGGTGGAGAAATGAAATCGCACGATGGAAAAACTGACAACACTTAACAGAGGCCCATCTTATAAGCCCTACGGCTAATTTTCCCTTCCTCAGTGGGTGTAAAAGTCTGGACAAGTGCCACACAGGATGTCCGTATTTTGTGGTCCCTGGCTTCTCGAAAGACTAGCTTCAAAACAAACGAGATGGAACTCACCCCCTAAAAACACTAAAGCACACCAGAACAAAACAGATCCTTAGCTTCTGGTACTCTCTGAACTAAGTGACGGACAATCTATAGCTAAGAAAGATTACTTGTCCGTTCATTCTCTCTCTCCAAACTTACAGAATCATGCCATTTATCACATTACCAACCAAGGAAGACGCTGGGGCTGCCAGCACCAGCTAACCTGGAAAATCCCCAAGGCTACCCAGCAGTATCGGTCACGAGATGCACTTCTCCTAAACCACAAGTCCGAGGGAAAAGCTTCCTTCTGATCTGCCCAGGACCAAAACCTAGGAAAGAAGCTCCATAAACAATATATAATCCCTCAGTGGAGCAAACTCAAGCCTCGCTTTCTGTCCACACAACATCTCTATTAAGTGATGGAAATGAGTGGGCATAATCTTTGACTCCAAGGATCTGGGAGACCGAGACAAGGCTGAGGTCACCTTTCCTTTTCCTTCCCCCAGCTTTTTTTTAGGGGAAGAAACTGAGGCTATGAAATCGTCCAATGAAGAAGTGGCAGACCAGCCTGATCCTAGAACCTGTGTTCTTAATTACCTTGATACTATGTACTCTGCTATAAATTATTCAGATATGTAAAATGCTACGCATACAGTAAGCACTAAACAAATATGGGCTGTTGTTAGTAGTGCCACATGACTATTATTCAGACTTTTGCTTGACAACTTTCCCCTTTTCCATATTTAGATTTTGCATTATGGATTCGGATAGCCTACCCGTTCAAAAATAAAACAAATGCTACAGTCATACACTGTTTTGTGCATGTTATATAAACCTCCTTTCCCTCCAGTCATTATTTGAAGTAGGCTAATGTTCTGACAAGGGATGATTTAGCAAACTTAATGAAGTCTAATGTCTGGATGGCAAAGTCAGTGAAGCTGTATGTGCCTGTATACAGAATTTGAACAAATTTTCTTTGGCTTATCCACTTACAAAAAGAACTAAACACGAACCAGACCTCACTAGAATATATAGTTAACAAAAGCAGAAGAATATGTTCACTTGTTAATATGAATAAACAAAAATTTCCGGAGATAAATTTTTCACCTGAGTATAAACTGAACTGATTGAGTATAAATCAATTGTTTTGTTTTGCCTTAAAATTCAATTGACCTAGTAGCTGTTCTCTAAATTATAGGTATTTATGTAATGATAAAAACGATTAACCACAAGAGGGAGCTTGCATCATTCCAGTTCAGGAGCAAAGGCAAATTAAACTCAGAAAAAAACAAATTAATATAAGACAGCTATGAAATATCTTTTATGCCATACATGCTAAAATATAAAATTTTTTTTTAATGTTTATTTTTTTTTGAGAGAGAGAGAGAGAAAGCATGAGCAGGGAAAGGGTAGAGAGGACACGACACACAGAATGTGAAGCAGGCTCTAGGCTCCGAGCTGTCAGCACAGAGCCCAACACAGAGCTCCAACACACAAACCACAAGATCGTGACCTGAGCCGAAGTTTGACACTTAATCAACTGAGTCACCCAGGTGCCTCTATTAAAATTATTTTTTACAATTGTAAAGAAAAAATTTTACCTTGTCAATTTCATTATGAAAAATTTTTGAAAGAAATACCTGAAGATAACTGTCAACAGTTTAGGAGTCTATTCTGAGAAAAAAGTAATACTATTTAAGACTTATCAGGTAGGGGTGCCTGGGTGGCTCAGTTGGTTAAGTGTCTGACTCTTGGTTTAGGCTCAGGTCATGATCTCACGGTTCGTGAGTTCAAGCCCCAAATGGGGCTCTGTACTGACCACTTAGAGCCTGCTGCTTGGGGTTTCTCTCTCCCTCTCTCTCTGCCCCTCCCTGGCTCTTTCTCTCACAAAATAAACATTAAAAAAAAAGACTTGGGGCACTTGGGTGGCTTAGTTGGTTAAGCGTCCGACTTCAGCTCATGATCTCATGGCTCATGAGTTCAAGACCTGCTCAGGCTCTGTGCTGACAGCTCAGAGCCTGGAGCCTACTTCAGATTCTGCCTCCATCTCTCTCTCTGCCTCTCCCCTGCTCACAAACCATCTCTCTCTCTCTCTCTCTCAAATATAAATAAACATTAAAATATATATTTAAAAGAAAGACTTATCAGGTATACCACATCCTAATGGATTTGCTCCTTGAATTAAACTTGATAAAATCTAGTACTAAAAAATACTAAATGGTTTCCCTCAACGAAAACAATATAATACTACCAAGCAGACTAGCCAGGGCTGTTGAAGAGCCAACAAAGAGCCTACAATATATAACTAAAATGCAAATTCAGTTTCCATGTATCATAAGATCACAGATCAAAGTCTGAGCATGTTACTAACTCCGTTTGCAACCAGAATTACCCAGTAAATGGTGCAACAATCCCAGACCAATAGTTTATTATGTTGTACTTTATTCTTTTTAAAGTTTATTTATTTGAGAAAGAGTGCGCGTGCGTGTGTGTGCATGTGTGTGTGCAAGCGGGGAGAGACAAAGAGAGAGGGAGAAAGAGAATCCCAAGCAGGCTCTGTGCTGTCAGCACAGAGCCCAAAATGGGGCTCACCAACCATGAGATCCTGGCCTGAGCCAAAATCAAGAGTCAGACACTTAACTGACCGAGCCACCCAGGCACCCCGAGTTGTACTTTAATTCTCAAAGGTTTCTAAGAAAAACTCTTTTATAAGATTCTTCAATACATTTCTTAATTTAGAAACTTCCATTTCTACCCTGGATTACTTAATGGAAATAATTGTTCAAAGTAAATTTGATAAAAAGTAATGGGAAAGTAAAACAGTAGGCAGAATTCAAATAGCTGGACCTCAGTGGAAAAAAATAATTGCCACTGTCCAAAAAAAATAAACAAATGGACAAGAATTCTAATACAATTATAAACAGTTACAATAGCATCAGATATTTCTATTACTAAGAAATATTTTTTTATCACAAGTCATAAGATAGCTCAAAAATTTTATGCTGATCCCAATTCTCATGTAATGTTAAATTTGGCTATCTGGTTTCCATAACAATAAAAGAAGAAGACTCAATAACTATCATTCCTTGTAGGTTTTGTGGTTTTCTTAAGTATTATCATTCAAATTAGCCCAGTTGAAACAGCAGTGGTTTTTCTAAATACACTGTGGTCACTGGGATAACTTTGTTCTCAGTTATAACCAACACCAAATATTGGCAGAAGTGAAAATAATCATAGAAAACAAATGGTAAAAATTAAAATTTTACATATTTAAATATTAATACGTCTAAATTTTTTTTCCAAGTCTGCAGAATTTAAAGAGATAGCTTCCATTTTCCAAGGTGTTCACTGCGGGATTACAAATCACATTCCATCTGAAATGCCTTCTCCAGCCTCGCCTATCACGTGTCTGCATCCCAGCTGCCCTGACTAAAATATCATGTCGGTCGATAAAGCCTGAACTCTCAGGGGTGCCTGGGTGGCTCAGTCGGTTAAGCACCTGACTTCGGCTCAGGTCATAATCTTGCAGTTTGTGAGTTCGAGCCCCACGTCAGGCTCTGTGCTGACAGCTCAGAGCCTGTTGCCTGATTCAGATTCTGCGTCTCCCTCTCTCTGCTCCTAGCCTGTGCGTGCATGAGCGCACTCTTTCTCTCTACCTCTCTCTCTTCCCAATCTCTCTCAAAAATAAACATTAAAAAAATATATATAAAAAACAAAGCTTGAAATCTCTCCCCACAAATTATAATTTCACATGAACCACAAAAGATATAAAGTTGATCAGTTTCTACCTTGTATTTTGGTTATTTTCATGTCTTAAATGTTAGGCTTTTTCACTCATCTTCATGTCCTCACACCACTGTCTACACAAAGGTACGTAACAGTAAAAATACCCAACGATCTCGCACTTCTGAATCCCCCAGTGCTCACCTTTGTGGACTGCTTTATACGGATCACACAAGGAAAAGTTGTTTCTAGTCAATAAAAGAATTCAACTTACTTGATCACTTTCTTAGATGCAGTGATCTGAGGACAAGTACTACGTTTATGATCTAATTCACCACAAATAAAGCAGCCATCTTTAGGGGCCCCGCAGGAATGATCTGGAAGAGCACAGTGACCGCAAATGCTACAGTGAATCCAGGCTATAAAATAAAAATTAAGTTTTGGAAGAAGTTCATTTAATGTAATTTTTCATTTGACCAACCTTTATGATAGAGAGGATGAACAGTGTTTACTTGAAATTACCGTGACTGGTTTGCATAGTTGTTTATACTTTGGCTAAAGAGGCCAAGGTAAAGAGTCGGAATCCCACATAAACCAGCTAACTTCTTTCTGATACATGGCAGCAAATGCAGCCCTTCAAGGAGTCATGAGCTGGAGCCACTGACACCATGGGGGTTGGCTGAGGGACACAGAGCCCTATTAAAATAAGCCAAACCAGGGCACCTGGGTGGCTCAGGCGGTTGAGCATGTGACTCTTGACTTCAGCTCAGGCTCTATGCTGCCAGTATGGAGCCTACTTGGGATTCTCTCTCTCTCCCTCTCTCTGCCGATTCCCCACTGCACCACCACCCCCCCTCCCCGCCCCGTTCCTCTCAAAGTAAATACAGATGTTAAAAAAATAAAATAAATTAAATTAATAAAATAAAATAAGCCAGACCAAATGCCACACTGAAATAGGTTACAGTCATATCTCCCTATAAAGGAGAGAGTGTGCATTTTGGTAACTGCAAAAACTACAAAGCAGGTAAGATCAATGCAGGTGTCTATATTAAGTTTTTTTCTCTTATAGATACAATTAAATAAAAACCCTATCTGGGTGAAGAAAACCGCTGAAATGTTTTCATAGGATGTCAAACTCGAAGTCTAAATACTTACAAGGTTTTACACACTTTTTGCAGAGAAAGCAATGGTTCCACTTCCTGCCATCCTACAAAAATAATTTTTAAATTATGTTTAATGTATCATAAAAATCAAGTTCCACAATTAAAAATTAAAATGTCTTATTAAAATCTGTGTAAATTATTCACTCCTTATTTCTCACTTTCCTGGGCTTCCCAATTAAATACTTTGATTTTAATTGATGCATTTCTCCACTCAACTCAAAGGCCGCCTTGATGGGCCCCAATTTCCTTAACTGGAAAACTAGGGGATTTATCTACATGATCTTGAGTTCAAGCAATCCATACTGCACAAAGAAGGACTCAATGAAAATTTCAAGAGAATTAATGATTCATAACTTTGACATGTCTATGTGGTGTAATCCTTAATAAAATTCGTATTTAAGAATTTTAGATAATTTAGAAAGATGGAGATTACAGGGTACTGTCTGGGTAATGTTAAATCCGGGAAACAAAACTACCTAGAAAAATGTATAAGACACTTTCGTGTATAAGGCACATGTCCCATTTAATGAGAATTATAAAGAACAGACTGATGAATCCCAACAGGCTGAGAAATGGAATCCTGTCAGCCCCGAGACACCTCCCCTTTCTAATCCAGCAAACCCTCCCTCCCCATTGAGTAACACCTACTCCGCTTCCTGGGATGGTCATTTCCTTGCTTTTGTCTATTTTTTACCACTTATGTGTGCCTCTCTAAATGATAAAGTTTGGTCTTCCTCATTTTGAGCTTTATATGATCTGGGTGTGATTTTTTTCTCTTAAATAAAGAACACAGAGAATTTCCAAACTGATTGAAAATACATGTAATCAGGTGTGCTGCCACAGTTAAAAACAAGTATAACCCGTCATAAAATTATGGAGTTTCGAAAACTGTACTTTATAATAGTTACAAAAATATAGCCTTTCCTTTGGAGAATGATTTGTGTATATTACCCAAACTGAACTTCCTATGTTCTTTCTGACTGGATTTAGCTAAAACAAATAGGCCAACTTAAGTGTCATCCCACCTCTTTAAAACAATAAACAGGAGGTGTGTCCCTACAGTCCTTCCTTATCTGCAAAAACTGGCAGAGTACCTGGGGCCCCTGGGTGGCTCAGTCGGTTGAGGGTCTGACTTTGGCTCAGGTCACGATCTCATGGTTCACGAGTTCGAGCCCTGCACCAGGCTCCATGCTAACAGCTCAGAGCCTTGAGCCTTCTATGGATTCTGTGTCTCCCTCTCTCTCTGACCCTCCCCTGCTCACACTCAGTCTCTCTCTCCCTCAAAGTAAATAAACATTAAAAAAAAAATTTTTTTTTAATTAAAGAAAAAAACGAATTCATCCATGCACAGCCCTTAGGAAAGGGCCTGGCACATAAAAAGTGCACAGTATGTTATTAATACCTCATTACAATACTGACGGCATCTAATAGTTCAGTATTTTACCTAAAGCACCTTAAATTTATCCCCAACACAATTCAGCACTCATCTCACGCCTTATTTAAAATACTCCTAATTTTAGCAGTCATACAGTCCCATAGCAAAGTGAATTCAAATAACCACTAACGATGATGAACGCAAAGGCTGTTGTACTTTATAATTAGACATAAAATACTCTATTAATGTACATTTAGCAAATGATAATATGGTAATACAAATTATAATATTATCAAAATAACCTTAAGCAAATGTAATGGCTAGTAAGCTAAAATAAAACTAATATATTTGAATAAAAATGCATTCTATAGGAACCTATACCTTGGATGTGCAAGAATTACAGTGCTCACAGTGTTGATTCTCTAGGGAAACATATCGTTGACATAAAGGGCAAAATCTAAGGAGGAAAGAAACAGACTTAACTCAGCTGCATATTCTCATGAAGATTCACAGAGTAGATAAATGGCACTTGTTACAGAGGTTGGGTGTAATCCAAATGCAATTCAATATAAAATATAGACCAAATTTAAAAGTAACAGAAGAACTATATGAGTCAATATGAGAATCATTTTAATGTTAGATATATGGAACTTTATTTTCAGTGACTCATGTATTTCAAGGCCCCACTATGATCTTACCTGTACCCTTCTTCACTAGGAAGGATTATTTTGCTGGGTGGGATATTGGTGAAAATACGCACAGGAGATTGTTTTCGACCTGTCTTTCCATGTTTATAAAGTGCGTGATTATCATAATCTACCTAGAAAGTTAAAAAAAAATTGAAAAAGAACATTTACTCAAATGAGTGAACATCTATGAAGATTCTTTACCAAAAAAGAACAACTGATGCCAAGATAGGAGTTAAACCAAAGTATTTAACAAGAAACTATTCTTTTTAATTGTTTTTAACGTTTGTTTACTTTTGAGATAGACAAAACGAGTGGGGGAAGGGCAGAGAGCAAGGGAGACACAGAATCTGAAGCAGACTCCAGGCTCTGAGCTGGCAGCACAGAGCCCAATGCGGGGCTCGAACTCACGAACCGGTGAGATCATGACCTGAGCCAAAGCTGGGTGCTCAACCACCTAAGCCACCCAGGGGGCTCTTACGAAAAAATTCTTAAAAGCAAAAGTTTACTTATTAATCAACAGCCTCAGAGAGGCCTCTGTGGCAGTGAAATTTCATTACAGAAAAGGCAAACTTTGTTATGATAAGTTCATATTGCCCAGTATTGAGAGAACAACTGTAATCTTTTACCCAATACAACAGACTTCACGAGAAGGACTACTAGGTAATTAAGAATTTGGCTTTTGGCATTAAAAAAATTCCACCCCCGAAGACGCATGCCTGTCAGGTGTCAGGTCAGCGAGTCTCAATCCAGCCTTACTTTGGCCCTCCACCATTCACTATGCGACCTCTCACGTCCTGGTAGAGCACAGGTTCAGGGACCAGACAGTGGCTCTGCCACTCACTTGTTGTGACCAGAGGCACCTTCACATAATCCTCACCTGGAAAAGGAGGTTACTGATTTCTGCCCCAGGGGTGCTGTGAAGGTTACACGAGATAATGTGTGTAAAATGCTGAGTTCAAAGCCTGCCATGTGGTGGGGACATAGAAAGATGGAGATGAAGAGAGAGTCACAACTATAATTGTGACTATTTCAAACATTTACGTCTCCTCAACACCCTAACTCGGCTTTCAGCCTTGGCAGCTCATCCTGAAAGTAAGCTGAAGCCAACAGGCACGGCTTCTATAGGCTTCTTGCTCCCGCCTCCTTCTCCAACCTGTCATCCGTATGCATTCTCTCTTTGGCTTTAAACCTGCTCTGAATCCACCTGGTCACTAAGTCCATCTTTCTCTAGATCAGTAATTCTCAGGTGCGATGCCTGGATTGGCAACACCAGCACTGCCCCTGAGATCTTGCTAGAAAAGCACATTCTCCCCAGCCTAAGACCTAAGAAAACAGAAGTTCTGGGGGTCAGGGCCTGCAATCTGCATTCTTTTTTTTTTTTTTTTAACAGGAACTATTTATGTATGTATGTATTTATTTTTGAGAGACAGAGACAGCATGCACATGAGCAAGGAAAGGGCAGAGAGAGAGAGAGAGAGAGAGAGAGGAGGACAGAGCATCCCAAGCAGGCTCCATGCTGGCAGCAGAGAGCCCGATGTGGGGCTCGAACTCACGAACTACGAATAATGACCTGAGCTTAACCGATGGAGCCACCCAGGCACCCCCACCCCCTGCTCCACAATCTGTAGTCTTAACAAGCCTTCCTGGCACACTAAAATTTGAGAAGCGTTGTTCTAGATTATCCGCAAGAATACCATGAGATTTTTATAAAGTCAATACAGGCAGAGCCCAACTTTCAAATAAGTTACATTGAATTGTTTGGATTCTAAACAAGAATACACTTAAGAATTTCATAGAAGAACTGGCTTGCAAGCTAGCTATTTAATAAACAAATCACAAAAATATAAAGACTTAATGACAATGGAAAGAGAGGGCCTTTAATGAGAAATTCCTGAGCTCTCTGTATGGCCCTGCTGTGGCTGGGTCTAACAGCCACAGATGAACAAGTTCAGGAAGACTCATCAATAAGCTTTAGCAGTGGGGGGAAAATAAGTGGCACATGAGGAGACCCAGCTAAACAAGGGACAGTTGGGGGGGGGGCGGGGACAAACCCTGGGGGTTCTGGTTAACTGTCAGCATGGTAAGTCCACGGTCTGGCGTGACGGTGTGAGAGCTGACACGGGCTCACAGCTGCCCTATGCAGAAGTGTAATATCATAACAAGGAAAGGATGAAGTTAGATTACATTTGAAGCCCTGCATTCAGTCACTGCATATGAAGAGAGACGCTGATAAAACAAGTTCATTTCTACCAAAAGTAGTGGGAATGAATAGGATTTGTAGTTTAACGTACTGGGGGTGGTGTTTATTCAGAAAAGCGAACACTGGGAAGATCTGATAGCTGTTTTATAACTGAAGGGGTGTCAGTGGAATCGAAATTAGACTTAGCCTTTATTGCTCTGGAGAATAGAAGTAGGACCAATGGTTAGAAGTTAATAGGGAGCATATTTTATCTCAATATGAGAAAATTTTCTAACGATTAGAGCTATTAAATAAATTGAGTTGCCTTGTAAGGCTGCAGGACTTTGCTCACTGAAAGCATTCAAGTGAGGCCGGTGACTCACTTAGTAGAGACGATTATTATGGTGAAAAGTTAGCCTACGTTACACCCCTCATGTTTCTTTCCAACTTTAAAATTCTATGAATATATGTCACCTATTAGAGGCTAAGATACAAAAGTAGGTTTTACTTCAAAATTACCTTAAAATATTACTGTAGTAGTTTTCTTTTAAACCTATTTAAATTCATAATTTCTCCCTAATACACTCCTCTATGTACTCAATAAAAACATGATACCTTATTAAATTCAACAAAGATATTTTGAACATTTATGAGTATCATAAGAAAGAAAAAACCTTCCCAAGAGAACCTCAGGAAGATCTTCAAATGTTGGAAAAGAGGACCTTAGAAAAATTTCTAAGAAATGGAATATTCGAGGCAATACAACGGATGGCAGATAGAAGAGAGGGAAAAAAAAGAACAATCTCTTTATGGCTACCCCAGGAGTTGGAGAATGTATGTGTCAGGAAGGTGGTTGATTGCTTGATTTTGCATAACCTAATTGAGATTATTATTATTTTTAAATGCGGGTTTGTTGTGCTAATTAACTATAAACATATGGTATGTAAAATGCATGCTGCTAGGGTAAATTAATGTACCTCTAACATACATCCATATTTCATAGCTTCATCCACACAAATAAACGTCCTATGGAAGGAAGCGCTGTAAAGCAAACACAATTTTGCAAATTGCATATCACTAGTGGTAGAGCTGATACACCATTTTCCCATCATTATCTCTGACATTTCACTCACAATGATGATGAGAGGCATTTTCAAATAGAAAATTTCTCCCATGGAACTGATTAATGTGATGAAGTACTGTATAGAAATGAGGGAAAGCACAAAATCTCTGCAGTTCTTAACTTTTAATTTTATCTATACGCAAATTTCTTCTGTAACACGAGACTGGAACTGGTTATACAGACACCAAGACGTTCAAGTCACCAGACATTTATTTTGCACCTACTATGTCCTAGGCATCCCTCCGGGAAACAAAGATTAAAAAGACACAGTACTTGTATTTATTTTCCCAATTCCCTAAGGACTATAATCCTTTAATCCTTTAATTTCAGTGTTTCAAAAGGTCTGAAGTGAACTCTTCAGCTCCATCAACCAATTTCCACCAGAGCAATAAGGTCTTTTAGTCATATTCCCCATATTCCATGTACCTCTTATTTAAAATTATAGGGGTGCCTGGGTGGCTCACTCAGTTAAGCATCCTACTTGGGCTCAGGTCACGATCTCATGGTTCATGAGTTCGAGTCCCGCGTGGGCTCTGTGCTGACAGCTCAGAGCCTGGAGACTGCTTTGGATTCTGTGTCTCCCTCTCTCTCTGACCCTCCCCCACTCACACTCTGTCTCTCTCTCTCTCTCTCTCTCTCACTCTCAAAAATAAAAAAAAAACAAAAAAATATTTTTGATAAAATAAAACATTATATACATACAATATATATTATATGTTATATATATATATATATATATATATATATATATATATAATCCCCCTTGTCACTCCAAACCCTTTACATGTTTGTTTATTACATATCAAGTTTTAAGAATTTCAGTTGTCATCCTGTAAAATTTGCAATCATTTGTCAGGAATTCCTGTCAAAATATCTTCATTTCTGAACATGAAAATAAAAATTTCAAAACACAGTTTAACACAGGATGATTTTTTTAAAGATAGCTTAAAAAAAAAAAGCGAAGTTTGTACTTATAACAATCCAAACAAATGTCCCAGATGAAGGAGAAACAAGAGATCGTTGCATGTTCGCAGTGGAAGGGAAGTGAGGTGATCTAGTTCAGATACGGTAAATACAGGACCCGAATGCCACTACTCCCTGACCCTGTCCCTGTGGCAGACATCACTAATCAATCACACACTACTCGCTGCCACTCGGCATGGTATTCTCAACAAATTCTCCAGAAAGTCACTACCAATTTATCAGGCTTACCACTAAAGCACTAAAAGTGTAACTTATCTGCCATCTCTTTTCTGATTCAATCATTTTATTTTATAGGTAAGGAAACAGAGACCAGGAAAGATAAACTGACTTCTTCCAAGATTAAAGAGCCTCTAAAAGGCAGTATGCTAGGACTCACACTTCTGTGAATCAAAATTTCTTTTCATTATCACATCCTTCCTTTCTAATCTGCCCTTAATAGAACTTTTAGTTTTCTAGGTCTTTGATGATTATTTTATTCTGTAGTCATCAAGTGCTTTATCATTGAAGAGTCTGACTTATATTTTATGAAGATTTGCAGCATTTCTGCATTCTTCTTACCCAGAAAGTATTAAAGTATTTCAAAAAAAAGAGATTTAGTGATTTTTTTTTTTTTTTTTTTTTTTTTTTTTTTTTTTTTTTTTTTTTTTACTGTATTATGGTTTGGGAGCTTATAATCATCTTGGGCAATGTGAAAAAGAAGGTCTAATCAAAGTCTATGGCAAAAGACCTGTGAAGGAGGACAAGAGACTTTCAAAATTTCATTTGATGCAGGCAGCTAATATACAAGAAAATAAATTACCACAAAGTAAGGTTAAAATAACAAGAGAAAGAAAAGAAAGAAAATAAAAGTGTCAGAAAGGATAATAACAGTAAATCCAGAAAAAAATCAAAAGAAAGAAATAAAGAAAAAAAGAAAAAGAAAGAAAGAAAAGAAAAGAAAAAAGAAAAGAAAAGAAAAGAAAGGCCATCAAGGTAAGATACAACAAATAAGGTTTATAAACACAATGGGAGATACGGTGAAAACAATTTCTCCATCTGAGCATATAAAGGGCAGTAGTGTTCTGATCTTTAGTAGAAATCAGGAAAAACAAAGATTTTTCTTTGTTTCACAGATTGTATTCTAATTTTCCTTTTCAAAGTTTGGCTTTCTCTTTACCAAAAAGACTACTTTTTACCCTGATACATATGGCCTAATTAGAAACTTTTTCACCAATACAATGAATTGTATAATTATCGTTTTTTTAATGTTCATTTATTTTTGAGGGAGAGAGAGACAGACCGAGAGAGAGAGCGCACGTGTGCAGGGGAGGCGTAGAGAGATGGCGAATCCCAAGCAGACTCGTCACTGTCAGTGCAGAGCCGGACGCAGGGCTCGATGTCATGAAATGTGAGATCATGACCTGAGCCGAAATCAAGAGTCAGACGTTTAACCAACTGAGCCACCCTGGCTCCCCTGGATAATTATTTTTTATAAGCTTGGACCTTGGAACGATTTCTCAACAGCGAGACTCCAGTATTCCCACAGGTTCCTTCCTAGTAACACAGGCTGTCAAAACAAACAATGACTGGTTTCTCCACAGTAACCTCTCTCATCCACTCTACTCTTGATCTGCCTTCTTTGGGCTCCTTGCCATTTCAAACTCCTGCCCTTAGTGAAAACTCATCTCTAAAAGTGTATGGAAGGGCGCCTGGGTGGCTCGGTTAGGCGTCCGACTTCGGCTCGGGTCATGATCTCGCGGTTCGTGGGTTCAAGTGCTGAATCAACCCGCTTCAGATCCTCTGTTTCTTCCTCTCTGTGTCCCTCCCCTGCTCACGCCCTCTCTCAAAAATAAACAAACATTAAAAAATAAATAAATATGAATGGACCAGTTTTCTGAGGGACCTTACGTTTTGCAAATTTAATGTTTCAGATACTGTACAAAAAAACAAAAAAAAAAGCCCGAAAGAAGAGTTTTACCCCCACCTTGGGACTGTCTGAATGGTGACAATAAAGTGATGGTCACAACAATGCTGAGACCAATAGCCTTTAATCTACATTTGCTGTGCGTCAGGGACGAGGCTAAGCCTTTTTGTGTGTTATATAATTCTCAAAACCTTATTGAGGCAGATAGATTATTACTCTGCTCATTTAACAGGTCACATGGGCTGCAGAGAGTTAGATAAAATGTACAGGCCTAGCTAGTAAGGGGCAGAACCAGGATTAAAACCCAGTTCCTTTTCAACTCTGGAGTTCACACTGGTTTTCAGACAGTTATTTATTCAACGTGTATAAGGCACCTACTATTGTGCCAAACATCGTGCCACATGATTCTTCACTGTCAAAGGCAGCAGGCGCTCCTGCCAACTGAGAAGTTTCCTTGGTTAACATCTTTAGGATATGGCCGCTATCTCTGCTCTGCAAATGTCCACACTAGAGGCACCTCTCAGACAAGAAACAGAAAACTGTGTGTCCTAAAAAGGAAAGTAAACCAGAATCGGGAAGAATTATGACATGGACTTTGCCTAAAGCAGAGCTTGAGAATTCAAGGTTAAAATGGTTTGTGCTATGTACGCTTTTGGAAAGGAACCTGGTAATATGGTTCAGAAGCCATAGAAATGTCCATTAAATTCGATAACATAATGTTTGGAATTCTATTTCGGTTTTGGAAATTTATTTTAAGGACGTTATGTAAAATATGGAAAAAATTATTTGAATAAAAGGTGTTTATGGCAGTGGTATTTATAGTGCCTTAAAGGTGGAAGCAATCTGAGTCCAAAAAAAAAAAAAAAAAAAAGAATGATAACAATTGATAACATAACTTGCTAATGAGATAATTTAAAGTGATTAAAAGCATAAAAACTATGGCGCTACATTTACAAATGTACACGTACATAAGACACAGGGGGGAAAACAGAATTCAGATTTGTCTGCTATGATGACAAACACGGAAAATTATGATATTTGCTATTTGGGATAGAATCACAGGTAGGGTCTATCCTCTCATTTTTGGTAACACTGTTTCTGAAAGAAACATAACAACTTTTTTCATATGGTAATTTTCATCATTCTCATGATAAATGTCTTCAAGATTAGAAAGCTCAGATCCAAGCACTAGCTTGTAACAAGTAGGGAAGACATTTTCAGTTCTATGGCTGAAAAGCCTTCATAAAGGTAGTCCGTTGCTCAGCAGCTCAAATAGAAAAATATCACTACAAAAGAGGAAGCAGTGGCCACTTGGTGACCACACATGGTGATGGTGACAATCGGGTTAACTTCAGAACCCAAGGGAATGAATACAGGAAAGTGGACATTAAAGCAGAAGGAGTTGAGGGCAGAGATGGGAGGGCGGGCTGGTCAATTCCACCCTGAAATCAGCACACTCACCCCCACACACAGACCTCAGCATCTCTGCCTCTCTGACATGCTGCTACCTGGGACACGCCTCCCTTCAGAGCTCCTGGCATCCTCTTGAGTGACACAGTAAAGTGTACATGACATGCCACCAACCAGAAAAGCGACTTACTTCTCTACAACCTCTGAACAGACAAAAATCCCCGTTCCTAACAATGACTCTGAGGTTCTGTGGCATCTTCTGGTGATGATAAAGGTTAGGTCAGTCGGTCTAAAACCTAGTTACACTGCAGAATCACCCGGAAAGCCTGGGAAAATATGGTTTCTTCGGGCTTTACTCTCTAATTTTGATTTAGTTGGTTTATTTTGGTACCTAAGAATCTATATTTTTAATCAGCGCCCTAAAATTACAATTAGGAACCTCTGGACTAAGCTACGTATGGTACAATTTTAGTGTTTAATACAGCTTATAATATTTCCATATGCTAAACCTGATGGATAGTCTGATCACAATATTTACTTAAGCATTCCTCGGTCATGCCCGAAAACAGAATATTTACTATACCTGGTAATCCAGCATGCAGAAGCTTGGAAAAAACTGACGAATTCGGGATTCAAAAAAATAGGGGAAAATCCAGAATACAGGTAGTTCTTTGTGACTGCTATCTAATGGATCAAAAAAAAAAAAAGGGGAAAAGAAAATAAGAAATTTAAATTAAAAAAAATAAAACAGCTATAATTGAAAAACTTCTGATACTGGGAGAAATTGCAAACATTCAATGCATTTAAATCATACAAAAGAAGAGAATGTTCACCAGACTGCCATTTACAACCTGATCTTTCCCAAGAGCCAGTGGAAATGTTCTTTTAGATCTAAACACAGCTATAAAGGAAATGTAAAAGGAATCCTTATACACATATCACTCTATTCCAGTAAAGGCAAAGATATCACCAGTAAAGTGGGAGATGAAAGGGAGCATCACGTGAGGAGCAAGGTGGCTGTGCTGTGGGGCAGAAAGCACGGGCCAGAAGGCAGAGGCCGGAAGGCAGAACACAGCTCTGCCACAACTCGTTATGTGCTTTTCCGGGGTGAATCAATTCTTTCCCAAATCATGGAAGATTCTTAAAAACAATTTTATCCGGGGCGCCTGGGTGGCGCAGTCGGTTAAGCGTCCGACTTCAGCCAGGTCACGATCTCGCGGTCCGTGAGTTCGAGCCCCGCATCAGGCTCTGGGCTGATGGCTCGGAGCCTGGAGCCTGTTTCCGATTCTGTGTCTCCCTCTCTCTCTGCCCCTCCCCCGTTCATGCTCTGTCTCTCTCTGTCCCAAAAATAAATAAAAAAAAAACGTTGAAAAAAGAATCATGTGCCACAAAAGAAAATTAAAAAAAAAAAACAAAAAAACAATTTTATCCACATTAACTTTGATGACAGACTGGGGATATGGCTGTTAATTGCAGGGCACCCAGTAGAGGCTGAGCACAATACTAGGTACTTTCTATACATTATCTCCTTACAATAACCCTTAGAGTTAGATGTTAACAACCCCATTTATAGCCAGGGCAACTGAAGCCATAAGATTTAGGTATTTTGTTCAAGTTCATGCGGCCAGTAAGTGGCAGAACTGAAATTCAAGACCACTGAGCTCTTTATTGCTTCCCCAATAACCCTGACTTTATCTATTGTGATAAGTGGACTTAAGATCTGAAAATAAGTGGAATACTTAATACTGTAAGTCATGTTTTAGATTTCGTTTGCATTCTCTCTCCAAAGCACAAGCACAATTAATGAAGAAGCCTGGCGCTCTTACAGTTTATCAACTTGCAAGCTGGAAGCTAAAAAATGATTGTACCAACTAATTAGATAATGACATAAAATACTTCAAAGGCCTAAGCCACTTTACAATGAATAATAACCCCCCGCCATTAACGCACCTCTATCTACGTGGGTATCTATCACTGATAACCACTGTAAGGCTAGCGCACGTCCGATCTTTCTACCCCAATCTTGGCACAGTTTAGAGCTCTGGGCCACAGGCTGGGTGACCTCCAGGAGCTTTGGGCAGGACTTTAGGAACATGGAATGTAAGATCCGCGAGGACGGGGAAATGTGCCCATCTCGCATGGTACTCCATTCCCAGCACCCAAAGAGTACCCAGTACTCAGTAAATATCTATTAAATAAATGCCAACGGTTTCCTGCGATTCTTCATAATGTCCCCTTATGCTCACCTGCAAGTCATTTTGAGAACACATGATTAGGAAAATACAAAGTGTATCATGATAATGAAGTGTGCCACATTCTCAAATGAGCCCGTTTTAGAAAAACACAAGAACCCAAGACATGTATATTTTATCAGAGCTCTGATTCACTGAGCTCTGCTAATATTTGACAGGAAGTAGATACACAGATACATGTTTGTTTTGCAGTAAGTAATAAATTACACACCTTGGCTTTGACCTTCTTTCCACATAGCAATTAACTTCTTGAATGTAACAGCCAGAGGTTCAACCAAGCCACCAAAAGGAGGATCTGTCACCATAATGACTCCCTCACCTTTATCTTCCTGTAAAAATGTTCTGCATACTTCAAGGGCAGCCTGGAACAAATAAAAATTCATTTCTAAATGAGGACGAGAGGGAGGCACTTCATCCTATCTGGAGGATGTATTAGGCTCGGTCCTCCTGTTTGTACTGAAACTTCACCCATCCTGCCACCTCAGAGTCCCTCGGTGACATCCAGAAGCCTCTCTCATTCAGCCCCCAGAAGATTTTATCTTTGGGCTCCTTGATAAGCGGGTTTTTTAAATTGCAAATTCAAACACCATCACTATCAGAGGACTACACATTTCAAATGGTTAAATTAAAAAACTAAATTTAGTAACCTAAAAGAGAAAAACTCATTACCCATGAAGACTATCTAAAACGCTAAATTCAATTCCACAAACAGAAGCAGGGACTGAGCTAAACACTGGAGACACAAAGACGAATAAGACGGACTCTTTTCCTATCTGGTTTGTCCACCACCATGAGTTCAGTTTAATAGGAGCTACACGTCACCAGTTTCCATGCACGTGTTTTTTGTTTTTTTTTTTTTTTAATTTTTTTTTTCAACATTTTTTATTTATTTTTGGGACAGAGAGAGACAGAACATGAACGGGGGAGGGGCAGAGAGAGAGGGAGACACAGAATCAGAAACAGGCTCCAGGCTCCGAGCCATCAGCCCAGAGCCTGACGCGGGGCTCGAACTCACGGACCGCGAGATCGTGACCTGGCTGAAGTCGGACGCTTAACCGACTGCGCCACCCAGGCGCCCCTCATGCACGTGTTCTTGAGCACCGGGTATATGACAGATGTATTCGGACATGCACGGTACGTAAATAAATGAAAGACGACAAATAACAAAGCTTATCAAGGCTGTGAAACCATGGTATTAACGCATTTTCCCAACAGACTAATTGTTTTCAGTCATTGTAAAGTTAACATTAACCACTGTCTAGGATATTTATTATTTTTTGCTTTGGGAGAAGTTAATAAGAAATATACCTATGATACTAACTCCAGTCTACTGACTTTGTAGTAGTTTTCAAGTACTCATCTATAAAAGCAAATCAACACACTATAAAAATGGCCTAAGACTTTAAACTTTAATGGCGTTTTAAACTTTAATCAGCCCATATGTACTTTATAATAAAATATATATTGTTCTACTACTAAATCAATTTAGAAGACCCAATTGATGAGAGGAAAAACCACAACATCCTAATCCCCTTTCCCTAGGAGAGTCTTTATTAACTTCCTACTCGAAGTCCTACGGCGATGGATGGTATGTCAGGAAGGTTAATCATTTTTCAAGTAGTGCCTGGCACTTCCTTAACCTGCCTACGTGAACAAGGACTTAAAGTACAGATGATGTTATTGAAAAACCTTCAAATTCCTTAGGCTTAAACGTAGGAAAGGAAAAGGAACAAGTAAGTGAAATCTAAGCTCTTAACCAAATTAAAAAACCAGTAACGAGTGCATTTGTCTCCAATGGCGGGATGGCCCATTGGAGTATGTTTGTTTCCAACGGTCAGACATCCCGTCGTGACTTGCTGAGGGTCCTGCTGTTGACCTATGGGAAACGCATGCTTGACATCACCAACGTTGACATAACTTAACTCTTCCCTACACCTTAATCATCACTAAAAAAAGGGCCTGGTACTTTAAATAACTTCCCTCTAGACATGCTTCAACCTCCTTGACCACTGAAGCATATGACACTTCCCATTACCTGAAAGACTATATGATTTTCTCTGGGAAACAAGGAACACCTGTTTTTTAATCCTGTGGACTGTGAAGTGCTTACCTGCAGAGACAGAGACCTCTATCCCCGAAAGTTCCCTGCACATCTTTACAGGCGCCTGGTAGATGCTTAAATACTCAGTGATGGATTAGTAGATGGTAAATCTCTACTGAAAACCTTTGACTCAGGAAGCAGGCAGAAAAAGGGCAGACAGTAAAATCATCAAGACAATAGTTTTCTGTAGATCAATCTCTACAGATGCAGTGCTATTTAGAGGCTGCTCCTAAAATACAGAGAGAGGAAAGCCTGAGCTAGACGATTGTTTTCTTCTGGGAAAGATAAAGTGGAGCTCGGTTTTGGCAGCTTATTCCAACCATTATTCTAGAGACTTTTAAGGTATTTCCATAAGCTTTCAATAAAAGTTCAAAAGAATTTCCTACAGAAATGAATCACATGCTACTTTCTTAACATATAAGATACTGTTAGCCAACGGTTAGCGATTTCAATGTAACTTCACCCTTATCTTACCATTATTGTTCAAAATAGAATGCAAATCATGGTATAGTATTAAGAACAAATAAGCAAATGAACAAACCCGACCCACTACTGCGGTATCAAGCAGTAACACAGACTCAGTTATTACTTCGCCAACTCTGAACCCAGCCCTGACCACACTCCTGAGCTTGTGGCCCCCCCAGTTTCAAGAAGCCATACTCAATACCTCTGCATCCACATTTCACCAGCTCCAGAAACTTGACATTTCCAAATCTCCCTTCCAAACTTCCCTACCCTCTGTTTTGAAGAATGAAATACAAATCCAGGCCGGACCACCATATCCTCTTGGACTTCTCCTACCACCAAGTCTTCTGGTTTCCATCTGTGAAAGCCCACGGAATCCACCTCTCTCTTTTTCCCCCTGCCACTGTCCTAGTTGAGAAGCCCATCATTGTCCACTGTCAAGTGAGTTTTCAATACCTCTCTCTCCTTCACACTCATCTAATCAGTTCTCAAATCCTGGAGATGATCGACCACATAACTGCTTTGGGAAACTCTGCAATATGTCTAGTTCTAACTGCTATTTATTTCAATACTTGGTTTTTATGGCTATCATAGCTAAAAAATATAGAACCCAATGCTGACTGAGTCTCGTGGAAGGAGTGCATCACTGGCTAGACTGAATCAGGAGACTCATTTTTCAATCCCAAACAACAACTTAGAATGTGCTTTCATTTCCTGGATGCTTAGTGTTTTAGTTTGGCTTGGTTTTTGTTCTATCATCAGTTAATATCTAAAAACATAATATATACGTATACATGGTTCAGAATTTCTGGAAAAGTGATATACATACATATATGGATATGTGCTTCAAGTAGTCTTGATAATTTCAAACAGTGTGGCCAACTTCCTGTCAGGTGTCATTACTCGGTTGGGTATAGTTTTTATATTGTAATAAGACTAACAAAGAGCTCAAACTAGGAGTGCCAGTATCAGCTCTGCTATGTTGTTTATTCATAGTGACGTTACTAACATCATAGTACTGACAGATGCCATCCCCTGCTACACATGGACAGCCTCCCCCACTACCACCATCCCCCACCAGAGCGGTACATTTGCACAACTAATGAACCCACACTGACACACCATTCGTAGATTAGGGTTCACTCCTGACACAGTCTGATTTTTAAGAATTAGTTTAATAAAACCATAAACCCCCTTAATATTTATCGGGGAGGCAGACATCAAACAACCAACCACAGGATTATTTAATTATAGTATCAAAGTACATAGGAGAACTTGACCTTGTCTGGGGGCCAGGGGAGGCTAGAGAAAGTGGCTTGGAAAAGAGCTCTGAAGGATAAGGTGAACTTAACAAGGCAAAATGAGCCCAGAAGGCAGAGGAAACACCGTGGGCAAAAGCCCCCGGGGCAGAGAAGCCACTCCGAGATGAAAGTCAGACATCCTGAACACGAACACACACAGCAGAGCAGGGAACAAAGAGAGCCACTGGAGGGTGGCAGGGGTCAGCTCAGGCTGAGCCACGTGGGCCTTGGTAAGAAAGTGGGTCTTTATCTGAAAAGCAGCAAAAAGTCACAAAAGAACAAGAGTACAATCGCTTCTAGGGGCTCAACACACACTCAGTGGATGAAGAAAACTAAACACCAATAAACGGTGGGACAGCCACAGTCTGATCTTGAGGAACTCAAAGAAAATAAGAAAGGAGGTGCTCTCGAATTTGTTCTTCCACAGTAAGAAGGATGACGGTAATAATTCTTACCTTTCCATCAAAGAAGTGATGGTTGAACATGTTATAACGGCAAAAGCTATCTTCCATATAAAACTGTGAATACCTGTAAAATGATTTATTACTGTAGTTATCTGTCCAGTTATGTATACAGTAAATACATACAAACTAAATTTTAAAACTATCAAAGCGCACCTTTAATAAAAGCAATTCCATCATTCCTTACTTTTCGAAGTAAAGAGTGCTTTCCCAAAGTCTCAGGGAGTCCATAGCAAAGAATAAATATCAAATTTAAGAATACGTATATATAAGATTTGCATGTTCCTTCAGACCACAGAATTATACAGAAACAATGAGATTACTGACCGATTATTATGCAATTTAAGCTTGAGATGGGTTGGCAATTAAAATACATCTCTCATAGTTAATAATTTGAAGAAAAACACTGAATAAGCATTTCTGCTCAGCAGCTGTTAATTATTTTTTTCTGTAGTTAACAAAGAAAATATCTAATACAAAGCATTTCTTGTGTATTGCAGATTAGCTCAATAAAATATACTTCTCGATATATAAGAAAAATAAGTATGTGCATTTCATATTTACTGAATTAGTGCCAGGAAAGAGAGGTATTTATTTACTGATTGAACCATTTTATTCTGCTAACATACTACTTTAAACTGCAATCAGTAATGAATGAGAGTACCAGCTTTGGGTATTAACATTTTATAAATTTTTGCTAATTTACTAAAAATTCATAGCATATGATGGTTAAATTTGCATTGATTTGATTTCTTACAAGACTGAGTTTTCTTTATTCCTTAATTGTATTTGTACTGTCTGTCTCTGCATCTTCCCCAGGTCTTGTCAGTTCTTGCTGAATTTTGAGTTTTTTGTATAATATAGAAACTTCTTTGTTATCGCAATAGGATTCTGAACTTCCAAAATTTTGCCATAAGCAATTCACATATGAACCACATTGTTTTTCTACAGGATTCATGACCTAGTGAAAAAAAATCAGGGACACATGCTCACTTCTTTCAAGTTGACACATGGTCAACTTTTGACCAAATCGTGATAGTGGCACTTTGCTTCTATTTTTTTTTTTTTTTTTAATGTTTATTTATTTTTGAGACAGACAGAGGGGGTGAGGGAAGGGGCAAAGAGAGAGGGTGACAGAGGATCTGAAATGGGCTCTGCGCGGACAGCAGAGAACCGGATGTAGGGCTCGAACTCACGGACCGCGAGATCATGACCTGAGCTGAAGTCAGACGCTTAACCGACTGAGCCACCCAGGCGCTCCACTTTGCTTCTATTTCTGCTTCGGTTCTCCATTACTGTCCGTAACTGATTCACCACCCATGGCGAGTGCTCAACCCAACGGACAGCCTTGCTTTATCCTCTCTGTATTACACGTGGTTAAAAGTACAGGCTCTAGAGTCAGATGGTCTGGTTTCGAACTCTGGGTCTCTCACTTACTACCCGTGTAACCTTAGTTAAGTTATTTAACCTATCTGAGCCTCGGTTTCCTCATCTACAAAACGGAAGAGATAACAGTGTTTACTTCATAGGACTTGGTAAGTATAAACAATGTACGTAAAGGGCTTAATCCAATGCATCTACATAGCACATAATGAAATGTAAGGCATTGCTGTTTTAATAAATATCTGCTATAAAGATTTATATCTTAATTCCCCTAATATTAGGGAGTTACATTTATGTCCAACCAAAATTTCTCCTCCTATAATTTAAACCCACTTCTTCTTGTTCTCTGGAGAGAGGACAGCTGTTCATTTTGAGTACAATGTCCCTTAATATCATTTGAGATACTGTTAGTGCAGCTGCTGATTTCATAAAACATAAATTTGCACTGAAGAAATAAAAGGTCTGAATAACTGAAAAGTATTTAAGCTATACACTGTAACCTGATGAACCTTCCAAAAACTGTGGGACAATGTCAGTTACCGTTAATAAACAAATGTCTCCCTATTTAAGTAAATTCCAAATAACCGATAATATAGGTATCGGTTATTTTATATACAGGTATATCTCCATACTAGTACAACTGCAGATCAACTATCGTTTGCGGATTTTCTTCTCTCTTGCATAGCTTGGTAAGGGTGAGCAAAGGAAAATACAACCCCTTTTAAAATATATCTCTACCCCCCTCCACCTTTTTTTTATTGCTTCAAAAAGACACAACAGCCATTTTTAAAAAATTAAAAAAGAAAATTTTATTTACATAAAATTCAGCACAGCACACTTGTCCAAAACATTCTGGGAAGCAGTGGGCAGAGTCAGAGACAGAAAAAAGCCAAAATTTCAGCTCTTGAGTTTCCATCAGATACAAACAAGGGAGCGTAATTTTTCATATTCTAAATTATGAAAAATCACTGAACTTACCCTCTTAAAATGAAATTGGCCTCAGAGAATTATTCTCTCTATTGAATAAGGCAAACAAAACCAATCAGAAATGCATGCACTTGCAAACTGCAGAAGGACATTCATTTAATTTGGCCATTCATTCTCTTTAAATGAGAGTCAGTTACCAAGTGTAAAACATGCTCTATACACAGGAAATGTAATCAAGAGCTGAATAAAATTAGTCCATGAAATGAACCTAAGAAATTCATTTTTTTTTATATAACTTTATTTGGATGATAGTTTGCCAAATAGAGTTTCACATCTTTCATGCTAAAATTGGAGCATGTAAAAATCCATCTTAGCAAATGTTAACTTCATATCTTAGACCTCCTGAAGAGAATATTTATAGCATATATAACACTGGGGTTGAGGCAGTTCTCTGAAGCCTTAGACAGACCTTTTGTAGGGCTGCAAGGAACCAAAGTCAAAGGGCCAAAAGTAATGATTCACTGCCACTCTGAATCACACAGGATTCTGTTCCTGCTTTAATTGTGGTCCCTGTGAGAAATCCAAACAGACTCCACATCCCATAATACTGGAAGTACAGGCAACAGATTCAGTTCATTCTGGCCACTAATGTGTCTCAGTAAAAGAGTTCTCCCTCAATACCCAATGTCAACCTTTTACAGGACTGACTCAGCATCAAAGAAGCTAAGCTAAGTAATACAGCACTTTCAGCTTTTGTTTCCATCACACACGCCCAGAAATGTATAGATATGAAAAGAAAAAAAATCAATATATTTGATAAGTTACCAAATAACTATCCACATCACCTACTCCGTCCAGGAGATTTCATACAGGCTCGAGAGAGGTAAAACTGTAAGACACAGCTTAAATGAAGAGTTAAGAGTCCATGTAAATCTTTCAAATTAAAAGTCATTCAGCCAAGGTGAGAAGAGTTCTAGTGAACTGTTGTACAACAATGTGAAGGTATTTAACTTAATACCACTGAACTGTACACTTAAATAATTAACTTGGTAAATGTTAACCTATGTGCATTTTAGCGCAGTTTTGTTGTTTTTGGTTTTTTGGTTTTGTTTTTGTTTTTGTTTTAAAACTACATCAGGGTACCTGGCTGGCTCAGTCCATGGAACATGAGACTCCTGATCTTGGGGATGAGAGTTCAAGCCCCACACTGGGTGTAGAGATTGCTTATAAATAAATAAATAAATAAATAAATAAATAAATAAATAAAATCTAAAAAAAAACAAAAAGTAAATTAGGGCACTAGCAATGAATAATACAAAATGAAATTCAAAAAATGATTTAATTTACAATAGCAACAAAAAGAATAAAATATTTTAAATAAATTTAACAAAAAACATGCAAGACTTATACAGTGAAAAACTACAAAATATTTAAAGAAATTAAAAACAACCTAAATAAATGGAAAGAACTCTATGTTCATGGACTGGAAGACTTCATATTAAGATGGAACCCACACCAGCCAAAACAATCTTGAGAAAGAATACAGTTGGAAAACTCCCACTTTCCATTATCACAATTTACTACAAAGTAACTGTAATCAAGGCAGTGTGGAAGTAGCATAAACATAGGCCAAATAAACAGAGTTGAGAGCCCAAAAATAAATGCATACATTTATGGTCCTCTGGTTTTCAATAAGGTACCAAGATAATTCAATGAGAAAAGAATAATCGTTTCATAAATGTTGCTGAGGCAACTGGATATTCACATGCAAAAGAATAAAGTTGGACTCCTACCTCACACCATACATTACAAAAAACTCAAAGTAGATCAAAGACCTAAATGTAAGAGTTAAAATCATAAAACTCTTAGAAGAAAACATTGTGTAAAGATTCGTGACCTTGAATTAGGCAATCGCTTCTTAGATATGACACCTAAAACACAAGCAACCAAAGGAGAAAAACTGCACATAATCACTAATAAAAAGACAGCCCACAGAAAGGGAAAAAATACTTACAAATCATATATCTGATGAGGGTCTAGTATCCAGAATCTATTAATTACTCTTTCAATTCAACAATAAAAAGACGGCCAATTAAAAATGGGTAAAGGATTGAATAGATATTTCTCCAAAAAGATAAACAAAAAGCCTGTAAGCGCATGAAAAGATGCTCAAAATCATCAGCCATCAATAAAATACAAAACAAAGCCACAGTGAGATATCACATTAGAAAGACAGACAATAACAAGAGTTGACAAGAACATGGAGAAACTGGAACACTCACACATGGCTGCTGGGAATGTAAAATGGTAGCCACCTTGGAAAACAGCTTACCACTTCCTCAAGAAGTTAAATGTAGGGTCTCCACATGACCCAGCAATTCCACTCCTAAGATAAATGCCTGTTATGGGCTGAACTGTAACCCCTCAACATTCATCTGTTGAACCCCTCACCCTCAGCACCTTGGAATGTGACTCTATTTGGAGACAGAGCTTTTAAAAAGGTGATTAAGCTGCTAGGAATTTACCCAAGAGATACAGGAGTACTGATGTATGGGGGCACTTGTACCCCAATGTTTATAGCAGCACTCTCAACAATAGCCAAATTATGGAAAGAGCCTAAATGTCCATCAACTGATGAATGGATAAAGAAATTGTGGTTTCTATACACAATGGAATACCACTTGGCAATGAGAAAGAATGAAATATGGCCTTCTGCAGTAACGTGGATGGAACTGGAGAGTGTTACGCTAAGTGAAATAAGCCATACAGAGAAAGACAGATACCGTATGTTTTCACTCTTATGTGGCTCCTGAGAAACTTAACAGAAACCCATGGGAGAGGGGAAGAAAAAAAAAAAAAAAAAGAAGTTAGAGTGGGAGAGACCCAAGGCATAACAGACTCTTAAAAACTGGGAACAAACTGAGGGTTGATGGGGGGTGGGAGGGAGGGGAGGGTGGGTAATGGGTATTGAAGAGGGCATCTTGGATGAGCACTGGGTGTTGTATGGAAACCAATTTGACAATAAATTTCATATATTAAAAAAAAATAAATTAAAAAAATAAAAAGGTGATTAAGCTAAAATGAGATCATTAAGGCAGTCCATGATGCAAGATGACTGGTGTCCTTATAAAAGAGGAATGTGGACATACAAAGAGAAACTGGGGCTATGCTAAGTGAAATATAAGTCAGTCAGAGAAAGACAAATACTATATGATTTCATTCATATGTGGAATTTACAAAACAAAGTAGATGAACATATGAGAAGGACAAAAAAAGGAGAGAGAGGGAAGCAAACCATAAGAGACTTTTAACTAAAGATTAGAACAAACTGAGGGTTGCTAGAGAGGAGGTGGGCAGGGGCAGTGGTTAAATGGGTGATGGGCATTGAGGAAAGCACTTGTTGTGATGAGCACTGAGTATTGTATGTAAGTAATGAATCACTAAATGTTATTCCTGAAGCCAATATCATACTACATGTTAACTTACTAGAATTTATATGAAAATTTGAAAAAAAGAGAGAGAGAGAGAGAGACACTAGGGCCGTACACACACAAAGGAAAGACTTTCTCACGGTGAGAACACCGTGAGAAGATGGCCGACTACAACCAAAGGAGAGAGGCCTCAGAAGAAACCAAATCTAATAAAGACAGTCTCCTCAGCAAGTGGTGCTGGGAAAACTGGACAGCAACATGCAAAAGAATGGACCTGGACCACTTTCTTACACCATACACAAAAATAAACTCAAAATGGATGAAAGACCTCAATGTAAGACAGAAAGCCATCAAAATCTTTGAGGAGAAAGCAAGCAAAAACCTCTTTGATCTTGGTTGCAGCAACTTCTTACTCAACACATCTCCGGAGGCAAGGGAAACAAAAGCAAAAATGAACTATTGGGACCTCATCAAAATAAAAAGCTTCTGCACAGCAAAGGAAACAATCAGCAAAACTAAAAGGCAACCAACAGAATGGGAGAAGATATTTGCAAATGACATATCAGAAAAAGGGTTAGTATCCACAATCTATAAAGAACTTCTCAAACTCAACACCCAAAAAACAAATAATCCAGTGAAGAAACGGACCAAAGACATGAATAGACACTTCTCCAAAGAAGACATCCAGGTGGCCAACCGACACATGAAAAAATGCTCAACATCACTCATCAACAGGGAAATGCAAATCAAAACCACAATGAGATACCACCTCACACCTGTCAGAATGGCTATTAACAACTCAGGCGACAACAGATGCTGGCGAGGATGCAGAGAAAGAGGATCTCTCTTGCACTGCTGGTGGGAATGTAAGCTGGTGCAGCCACACTGGAAAACAGTATGGAGGTTCCTCAAAAAATTCAAAATAGAACTACCCTATGACCCAGTAATTGCACTACTAGGTATTTATGCAAGGGATACAGGTGTGCTGTTTCGAAGGGGCACATGCATCCCAATGTTTATAGCAGCGCTATCGACAATAGCCAAAGTATGGAAAGAGCCCAAATGTCCATTGATGGATGAATGGATAAAAAAGATGTGGTGTATATATATTCAATGGAGTTTTACTCAGCAATCAAAAAGAATGAAATCTTGCCATTTGCAACTACGTGGATGGAACTGGAGGGTATTATGCTAAGCGAAATTAGTCACAGAAAGACAAATATCATATGACTTCACTCATATGAGTACTTTAAGACACAGAACAGATGAACACAAGGGAAGGGAAGCAAAAATAATATAAAAACAGGGAGGGGGACAAGACATAAAAGACTCTTAAATATAGAGAACAAACTGAGGGTTACTGGATGGGTTATGGAAGGGGGGATGGGCTAAATGGGTGAGGGGCATTAAGGAATCCACTCCTGAAATCACTGTTGCACTAGATGCTAACTAACTTGGATGTAAATTTAAAAAAATAATAATAAAATAAAATAAAAACAAAAGAGAAGAAACCAAATCTACTGACACCTTGATCTTGAACTTCTAGCCTCCGGAACTGAGACAATAAATTACTATTGTTTAAGCCATCCAATCTATGGTTACTCTGGTATTGCAGCCCTAGCAAATTAACACAATACCCAAGAGACAATAAAACCTATGTTCACACAAAAACTGTACACAAATGTTCACAGCTGCAATATTCCAAATAGCCAAAGAATGGAAGCAGCACGTGTCCATCAACTGATGAGTGGATCAAAATTTGGTATCCTGATACATGCTGTAACACGGAAGAGCCTTGAAAATACGAAGCTAAATGAAAGACGCTAGATACTAAAGACCATATGTCGTATGATCCCATTTTTATGAAATATCCAGAACAGGCAAATCTTCAGAGACAGAAAACAGATTAGTGGTGGCTAAGGGCTGAGGGAAGGAGAGAAAAGAGATCACTTATTGGGACCACGATAATGGAGAGACAGCTCCATCAGAAGTGATGGAAATGGGGCGCCTGGGTGGCTCAGTCAGTTGGGCGTCCAACTCTTGATTTTGGCTCAGGGCATGATCTCACGGTTGTGGGTTCGAGCCCCACATCAGGCTCCATGCTGACAGAGTGGAGCCTGATTCCCTCTCTCTCTACCCCTCCCCTCCTCACATGTGCGTGCTCTCTCTCAAAATAAATAAATAAACTTAAAAAAAAAGTGATGGAAATGTTATTAACGATGAGCATTTAGCACAATTTGAGGCGGAAGTTTAGTGCAACACTGTATCCTAGATCAGTCAGTCTGAACAGTTTGCCTTCTGTATTTGTAGTCACCATTTTCCTCTGGACTGTTTAAGCAAAAAAAGGTAACTAACTCCTTCATCTCCTTTCGCACGTATTTGGAAGTTTTAGTTACAGTGTTTAACTGGCATGGATGGATAAAGTTGGAGTTTTATTTCTAAGAAAACTTCACAAGCTAACTTCCACTTAATCCATTACCTCTACCTTACTGAAATGTATAGTCAAATTAGCTGAAGGAAAGATTCGTAGGACTATGTTGCCAAAGCACTTCATGGAAACTAAATTACTGTTTCACGTTGATCTGCATATTTCTGTGTTTCGTCATGACAGTGCTCGCATGCTATCTGGTGTACTGAGCACAAAAAAAAAATTTCCATTTTAAACAAACAACAACAAAAAAAAGGTGATGGAAGTGTTTTGGAATTAGGTGGTGGTGACAGTTGCACAACCTTGTGAATAATACTAAAACCCCGCTTTTCCTACATGAAACATGCCTCAGTTTAAAAAAAGAAAATATGACTGATATATAGTGGGGAAAAAAGATTATGATTCTCTCTTTGCAAAATGTTTATATGCATAAAAAAGACCTAAAAAGCCAAAATCCAGAATGTTTTGGGTGATGGAATTAAAGATCTTGTCTCTTTAAAGAGCTAAAATAGGAGGGGCGCCTGGGTGGCTCAGTTGGTTAAGGTCTGACTCTTGATTTCGGCTCAGCTCACGATCTCAGTCATGAGATGCAGCCCTGTGTTGAGCTCCTGGCTGGGAGTGGAACCTGCTTAAGATTCTCTCTCTCTCCCTCTCCTCTTCCCCTGCTCACACACTCTCTCTCTCTCTGTCAAAAAAATAAAAATAAAAAGATTTGTTAAAAGTAAACCAGAGATTCTTGGAATTTGAGCAAATCACAATGAATCACTGATTTTTTTCTAGTTTGTGCACAAGACAGTCCCCCACAACTGGCTTGGAAAAAGCTTGACTTGAATGAATCAGAACACATAGAACCATGACTGCACCAAAGAAAGACAACACTGTACCATTTTCATGGAGGTAAAAGTCCCAAAGGCAGGAACATGAGCACTATTGCCTACTGATACACATGATGTTAGGTAATTCAGCTGTGGACATGTGATTTTTGTCACCTCTCATGTACCTATGGTAAGAGAGGGTTTCCTTTGGTGAACCCACTCCATGTGGTTGGTCAGGGTTGCAGGGCCACCCTACCTGGCAGGCCACAGAGATGGTTCTGGAACGGGCAGATGGCCCCAGCCCAGCCAGCCCTTCTCCCATCGGGGCTGTCAGGAAAGAGTGCCTCCGGCCACTGGACAGCGAAGCTAAGACTCCAGGGGCTCAAAGCTGCTGCTGTCAAAGTGTGTGATGTATACTGTCTAGAGAATAAGGCCAACCCGGAGAAAGACAGAATGAGAGGTGCAGAGAGAAAGACGGAGCCCGAACGACACAGGGCAGCACCCAGGACCTCGCCTGGACTGAGGCCTGCTGTATCACAGGCTCCGGTAACGTGAGCCAACACGTTCTCTTTGACATAAACAGACTTCCAGGGCTCCAATATAAGGTGCCCGACTAACGAGTGCCTTCTTGTAAACACGTGAGGAGCCTCCAAACCCACTGCCGACGAACCAGCAGGAACCAGGTCCCTTCGTGGACCAGGCACGGGGACAGATGGAGAAAGGGAGATGGAAGGATGACAAGAGAGAAACGGGCTACAGAACAAAGGCTCATATACAAGTTCAAAAGCAAAGTTATTTTCAGAGGGTAACTTAACTTTTGGAGCCAGACTAACTGGGTTTGAGTCCTGACTTGGCCGCTTACAACCACAAGGTCAAGCCCGTTCACCTCTTTGTGCCTCAGCTTTCTCACCTGGCAAATGAGGATGAGGACAGCACCGACCTCACCGGGGAGGTGAATGTGACGACGGAATGAGTTAGAGCAGGGTTTGACACAGGACAGGCACTCAACGCAAGCACCAGGTATTGTGAATACCGTTATCGAAAGAACCCAAAGTTACACTTCCACCTTCAAAATAACATGTTTACAATAACTTAACAGTCATTCCTCAGGAAAGGAATGTGGTGTTTTAAAAGAGAATCTGCTCTATCGGTACAATGGAATGTTAACGGAGCCTTACAAGGAATAAAGTACCGTGAGGTGCCATGACCTGGATAAGCCTTGACAACATTACACCAGGTGAAAGAAGCCACATACTCAGGCCACACATTGTATGATTCCATTTATGGAAAACATACAGAAGAGACAGATCCACGGAGACAGAAAGCAGATCGCTGACCGCCAGGGGAAGTGAGTAGGTTTCTTTTCGGCGTGACAGAAATGTTCTGGAATTAGATGGTGGTGATGACTGCAAAACATAATGAATACACCCCAAACCACAGGCATATACACCTTAACTTGGTGAGTTTTAAGTGAATTATATCTCAATTTAAGAAAAAGAAATTTGAATTTCTCTTTCAAAAGTCTGTATCATCACCTATGGAATTACATCTTGCCAAGCCACGCTCATGTTAAGCAGAAATCGCTGTGCTAGTCCTGTTAATATGGAATGAGAGGTTACAGAAATTGTGGCTTATTTCTGAGAAATGTAGCTGCCTCTATTAGACCACCTAAAGTTGACCTGGAAATCTTAAAAATAGTAATAATAAATGATAAAAGCTGTACTTCTTGTCGTAACTTTTCCACTTTAAAAATCCGTTGGCCTTGTTTTTAGCGAGAGAAAGCACATGAAATTGCACAGATTCTCTCTGACAAATACTGGAATATTAGCCAAACAGACTCTATCAGATTACATAAAAAGAAACACAGTGCCTGCTCCCTTTGACATAGTCAAGAACAAGTAAAAGATACTAAGAACACAGTGTTTTATAGCATCACCCTGATCTTGGGGAATCCAAGTAATTACAGCAAGTAAGGAAGGGTAGTCCAAGTTTACAGAATCACAGAGACTGTGGATGGACACATGTGCTTCTAAATCACCACCTGAGGGGAGGTACGACCCGTGGTCCTCTGTCAGTCTCATCTCCGCTTGTCCCAACACATCAGACGCCATTTAATTCTGGCCTTCTCCCACAGACTTTGTCTGTTTGCTAATCCTCTGCTTTAACACCTGTCTCTTCCCTAGCTCTCCCTTGACTTCAGGCTATTTCCAGTGAAAGACAACATGCACATCATCTGGGAAGATCTTTTAAAATAAGTATCTTATCACATTTCCAACATGATGAAACAAAATCCTGAAGGAAGTTCACAATTATCTTTGAAAAATAAGCGTATGAGAAGAAATTTCACTCAGTAAGAATTGATCTCTAAATTATAAGCCCAAGACAATGAGACACATTGGTTGAAAGAATTTAGGAAGCACATCAGCAAGAAGGAATCCACTGCCTTCGTGTTTGAAAAACGGAAGATTACAAGTGGAGTTTATATGACTAAAAAGGCGGCTTCTAACCAATTACTACTTCTGAATGTTAAAGGAATGCAACCGGTAACAAACAATAAGAGGAAAACGTTAACAAGGAATAGGAGACAACTGGGTGCCCGGGTGGCCCAGGCAGTTAAGCGTCTGATTTTCAGGTCATGATCTCGCAGTTAGTGAGTTCAAGCCCCGGGTCGAGCTCCGTGCTGACAGCTCAGAGCCTGGAGCCTGCTTCAGATTCTGTGTCTCCCTCTCTCTCTGCCCCTCCCCTACTCGGGCTCGCGCTCTCTCTCTCTCTCTCTCTCTCTCTCAAAAATAAATAAACATTAAAGAAGGAAGGAAGGAACAAAGGAAGAAAGAAAGAAAGAAAGGCGACAATAAATGAGAATAAATACCATACTTTGTAAACCTACCGAAAATCAATATCCAATAAAAGGCTTTTAATGTTAGACTTCTCGTCACCTGATGCTTTCAACCTGATCAGCTCATGCAACCTAAAACAATTAATGAAAGCAAATTTAATAAGGAATTACAAATGCCATAGATAATAAAAAAATAAACCAAAAAAAAAAAACCCCAAAAAACAAAAAAACAACACAAAACAAACAAAAACCCACCAATGTTCTCCTGGTATTTCTAATATTTCAATGACACAACTGAAGTGAATTTGGCAAATATAACTGTTTCAGTTTTCAAGTGTTTTTTAAAAGGTAGAACCTATTTGAAAAAGAGAAGTCTAAAATTATAAACAAGTCAAGAATCAAACCAGAAGGAACCTTCCATCATATAACAGAAATCTATACAGGTTTCTCTCGAGGAGCACCTGGGTGGCTCAGTCGGTTAAGCGTCCGACTTCGGCTCAGGTCACGATCTCAACAGTTCATGGGTTCAAGCCCCGCGTCAGGCTCTGGGCTGACAGCTCAGAGCCTGTAGCTTGTTTCAGATTCTGCGTCTCCCTCTCTCTGCCCCTCCTCTGCTCATACTCTTTCTCTCTCCCTCCCTCTCTCAAAAATAAACAAACATAAAAAAAAAAAAGATTTCTCTCAAATGACATATACAAACTCCTTAGGAGAAGGACCATGCTTTCTACTTCCTTTGTATATTTAAAGCTGCGTGTGATGTCTCGGAACATAGTACACAGCTGCTTGATAATTCCGTCTCACAGTTTCTTTCTTTTTTTTAAATTTTTTTTTTTTCAACGTTTTTTTATTTATTTTTGGGACAGAGAGAGACAGAGCATGAACGGGGGAGGGGCAGAGAGAGAGGGAGACACAGAATCGGAAACAGGCTCCAGGCTCCGAGCCATCAGCCCAGAGCCTGACGCGGGGCTCGAACTCACGGACCGCGAGATCGTGACCTGGCTGAAGTCGGACGCTTAACCGACTGCGCCACCCAGGCGCCCCCCCGTCTCACAGTTTCAACAGTGGGGATAGAAGTTTTTAAAAAAAAAAAAAAATCATTGGGAGGGGGGAGGGGCTACGTGGGTCAGGGGCATTAAGGAATCTACTCCTGAAATCACTGTTGCGCTAGATGCTAGCTAACTTGGATGTAAATCAAAAAATAAGTAAATATAATAGCGCGACCTACCTTGGTGTGCCAACGCACAGTACTCTCGTGAGCCCAAGGGCAGGAAGCAGGTCTACCAGGAAGTGGCAGGTACGCTCGGCAAACAAGTACTGGGCGTTTGTCTTCTTGTTCTCCAGTGGACGGAGAAGCTGGCTGGGCCTTCCGAGCTGGCCGACAGAGATGTTGCCCACCAGCCAGTGCTCGCGGTGCTTCTCCCAGTCGTCCGGCAACAGCAACTGCTGGCATCTTTGACAAAACTTCCTCTCAGGCAAGGGCAACTCAATAAACTTCAAGTACCTTCAGGACATAACAAAACACAAAGCGATACGTTGGAAGTCTGCTGTTTTAAAGACAGTTTCTCTTTGCTATTTTTAGTATGCAAAAAGTATTATTTTTTTTTTAATTTTTTAAATGTGTATTTATTTCTGAGAGAGAGAGTGAGAGCAGGGGAAGGGCAGAGAGAGAGAGAGAGGGAGGGAGGGAGAGAGAGAATCCCAAGCAGGCTCTGCACTGTCAGCACAAAGCCTGACGTGGGGCTCGAACTCACAAACCGTGAGATCATGACCTGAGCTAAAGGCAGACGCTCAACCATCTGAGCCACCCAGGGCCCCCGCCAAAAGTATTATTACTTCCTGAAGAGTACTGTGTAAAGAAGCAAAGGAAAGAAAAATCTGTGGAATGCTGGCTAGAATTTATGTCTGGCTGCATACCCACAAAGTAGAAAAGAATCAGCAGTTTTGTAAGAATTGAGATGCTCCGATTCAGTCACTGAATGAAGATCAATATCCACTTAAAATGTGAATATAATATATTACTCAAACAACGTAGTAGTAATGGAGACTACTATCACGCTTAAATTTATTGACAAATCCATGTGTTCCAACGCTGAAGTGTTAAGCAGTCTGGCTCGGTATGACAGTCATTTTAAAATGAGAAATTAAGATCGTTCTTCAATTTTTTATGGCATAGTTAGCGGGAAAAATTACCTCCTAAAAGAAAAAAATGTTCCCACAAAGTTCCTCTATTCTTAGCAGTACTGATAGAAGCAGCTCTGCAAAAGCTCATCCCCAAAATAGCAAGACAATACCCAGAGCCTTAAAAAACTGTACCAATAGCCCATTTGGTCTCCTTCAAATCATCCTCCTATCTGATTTCAAAGTTACTGCTTTGGTTTTTTTCTTCCATTTTATGAGAGATAATTAAAGAGAGAAAACAATCACTGTACGTTTTAAACACTGATGGTGGATAGCCACTAGCAAAGAAATCAGAGTAGGGACACAAAAGAAAACCAAATAACACTATTGAGGCCTATGGCGGGTCAGAAATGTCTGAATCTAAGCATGTCGCATAGTCCACTAAAGGGTTCTTATCGTTGGAGCGGAGCCATACAGTTTCAACTGAACTGAACTCCGGGACTGCACTGGAAAAACTGTGAACTTCACACAGAATCAAAGTGGGTTTTAAAACTTTTTATATCTAAGCACAGTTTCACTTCAAAGCACCCACGGCAGTGACAAATCGATGCTCTGAATGGCTACAGCAAGAAATAGGCTTATCGTGCCAGTAATTTAAATGTTTCTATTTCCATGATAACTGTGCTTTTGACAGCTTTATCTATGACTGGAAAGAAAAGGGAAAGCGATATTAGAGGAAACTTTTATAGTAATTCAAAGTAAGACTGTCGGTAGAGGAAAGGGACATGAAATGCCGTAGAAAGAATCAGTACATTCTCCAGCAAGAGCAACACTGAATTCACTACTATTTCCCTTTCATTATTAAATGCGGAGTTTTGAAGACTTTCGCGTGCAGCCATGATAGAGTAACGGAAACCAGACTGACCACCTTGGCCCTCAAAAAATCTTTTAAACGGGGCGCCTGGGGGGCTCAGTCGGTTGAGCGTCCGACTTCGGCTCAGGTCATGATCTCGCGGTCCGTGAGTTCGAGCCCCGCGTCGGGCTCTGTGCTGACAGCTCAGAGCCCGGAGCCTGTTTCAGATTCTGTGTCTCCCTCTCTCTGACCCTCCCCATTCATGCTCTGTCTCTCTCTGTCTCAAAAATAAATAAAAACAGTAAAAAAAAAAAAAAAAATTAAAAAAAATCTTTCAAACAGACAAAATAACATGAAACTGCGGCTTTAACATAATGGACAACTGGCAGCCGAAATGGGGAATGGTGAGAGAAGGGAAGGGTTGAGGGGGAGGACAGCTGCCAGTTTGCCGCCTGCGCAGAGCTGGCAACAGAGGACAGAAAGCCCAAACAGAGCTCAGGGAATGGATGAGCAGAGCTGGGAACTCGTGGAGGCCAGGGCGGCTAGAATTCACAGGGCAGAGCACTAGTGAATGCACATGTGGGGCATCCCAGCCAGAAAGCAGGACGCGGAGAGAGAGGGAGCTCCACAGTTTGCTACGACTCCCCTCGAGTCCGTAGCTGAGTACTGATCAGCACACGCAGGCAAAGGAAGCATCCAGAGCGCTGGAGAGAACCACTGGAAAGGAGCAGGTGGAATAATCGCCAGACACCCAACAGGACACGGGGTCGGTGTCTACCAAGCAGTCCGAGGGAGAAACCTCCTAAAACCCAAGCATCAGGTGCGGTCCTGAGAAGGGTACTGCTTCAGGAGCGGGGAGAAATCAGCCCTACCCCACAGATGCTCTAGTCTTGCCCAAAAGCTTGAAGATAAGCCTTCGAAAGCAAGGAACGACAAACCTTTTCTGTACAGGATCAGGTAATAAATATGGAGCTTGGCAGGCCATCTGGTTTCTCTGTCACATCTATGCTGTGATCGTAGCACAAAAGGAACTACAAACCCAATGTGTAAATGAACAGGCATGACTAGAGGCAGTCTGCACGCTGGGGTATGCCAAATCCTGCTGGAGAATACCAAACTATAGCCAAGTAACAACTGTGTTCCAGAACAAAGCTCAAAAATATGTAAAGGAATAAGAAATATCCAGTATACAAGGTAAAATTGATACTTCCAGCACTGAATCAAATACCAACAGGTATGTAAAGAAACAGGAAAACATGACCCATGACGAGGGGGAAAAACAACAAGAGCAACAACAATCAAATCAAACTGACTCAGAAATGACAAAGATGATCAGAGAGAAATTAAAGCCATTTACTGTAACTATATACCGTATGTTCAAGTGGTTTAAAAAAAAAAAAAAAGAAAAAAAGAATGAGCTTGTTAGGTAAAAACATAGAAAATATTAAAAAGACCCAAATTGAACCTTTAAAGTTTTTTTTTTTTTTTAATTGTCTGAGTGGAAAAATAGCCTAGATGGGAGTAACAGAAATTTAGACGTGACAGAGGAACGATCCATATACACGAAGGCACAGTCTTAGAAATTACCCAAAATGAAACCCCAAGGGACCAAAAATACATGAAAATGGGCCCCCAAGTGGGGTTGGGGAGATGGAAAAATTTTTGAAAAAATTATGGCTGCAATTTTCCAAAAATTACATCAAAAGACTCAAGAAGCTCAGAGAACTTCAAGCACAAGAAACACGAAGAGAACTACAAGGTGCATCATACATAGTAAAATTACTCAAAATCAGTGAAAAAGAGAACATCTTAAAACCAGAAGAAAAAAAGACACTGTACAGAGGAACAAAGATTAAGAATGATATCAGATTTCTCACTGGGAACAATGTAAGAAAGAAGACAGAGCAGCAATACCAATTCTACATAAATTCCTCCAGTACCCTGAAGAGGAAGGTACAGTTCCCACTTCATTCATTAGGCCAGGATGACCCCAACACCAAACCAGAAAAAAATAATCGTAAGAAAACTAAAGACCAATAAACCTCATAAACACAAACTCAAAAGTTATTAACGGAATTTTAGCAAATCAAAACCACAGTGTATAAACAAGGTAACAGATCATGACCAAGTGTTAGTTAGCCCAGGAATGCAAGGCTGCTTTAATGTTTAATGTTGCAATCAGTGCAACTCACCAAATTAACAATCTTTTACAAAATGATCATCTCATTAAATGCAGGAAAAAAGCACTTGACAAAATCAAACACTCATTCATGAGAAAGATTCACAGAAAACTAGGAACAGAAGGAAACTTCCACAACCTGCTAAGGGGCATCTGAGAAAAACCTATTGCTAACACCATACTGGTAAAAGAATGAATACATTCCTCCCAAGATTGGGACACAAGCAAAGATGTCTACGCTTACCATTTCTAGTCAACACTCACTAGGGATTCTAGCCACTTTGATAAGACAAGAAAAAGAAATAAAAGGCACGGATCGGAAAGGAAACATAAAAATTTTTTTCACAGACAACATGATTGTATATGTAGAAAGCTCTGAGGAAATATTTTTAAAAGTTGCTAAACCTAGTAAGCTCATCAAGATTACACGATAAAAGATTAATACACAAAATCAATTGTACTGTTTACAGACTGGTTACTTTGCATATGATCAATCTTAAAGTCACACCAAGTGAATAACCAGGCATTATCTATCTTTTGATGTAATTCAAAAGGGAATATGCCCCACTACTTACAAAAGAGTTTTGTCCCCTGAAACTGAACTTGAGTCTGATGATACCTCTACAAGAAATACAGGGATAGAATAAATGTTAAACAACATTACAGGATGCAAGCAAGCAAATCCAGAATGTGAGGAATTCTATGGGACAAATTACTCTGTTTTTTTCAACAAACAAGTGATTAAAGATATCCACCAACTACAGTGCATAAACCCTGTTTGGATCCTGTTTGAAGAACCAATTATAAAACAGTATTTATGGCTAATAGTATTTACGGGCTAATCAGAGAAATGTGAATACTAACTGCATGTTACGTTAAGGAACTGTTCATAGTTTAGGCATTTTAATAGTATTGTGATTACGGTTTTTTTAAAGGCTTTATTTCTTGAGGTGCATATATTTATGGATAAAATGTAATATCTACACTGGAGGTCACAGTAGAAGGTACATGTGAAATAAAATTAACTACATATTAATGACAAATGAAGCTGGGTGTGGGTGTAGGAGACTCTTTATACTGTTCTCTCTTTTATATATGGCTGAAATGTCCCACAATAAAAGGTTTTAAAAATGCTTTAAAGAAAAGGCAAGAATTAAACTCAAAGAAAATAAAGATGACCCCAAAAAATACTAAACCAAAAATGGATTGTAATCAGCCCTACATCATGTGAGATTTGGTTTTTCATTCGTTGACAATGGGAATATATGCTGGGAAATTTCTCAGAACTGAAGAACAGGAGTTTCCAGTTTGAAAGGATTTCCCTAATACCCAGCAAAATAAAATGTAACAGACTCACATCAAGATAGATAGTCACGAAATGTCATACCCCTAGGAACAAAAAGATTAAAAAAAAAGAAAAAACGACAGAGGGATCAAACAGTCGCAGATCATTTATGAGATCAGGAATGAACTTCTTGAACTTGAACTTCTCAGCAGCTAAAATGAAGACAAAGTAAATGGAACACTGCCTTCCAAAATCTGAGGGAAAAATATTTCCAACGTAGAATTCCATCATCCGCAAAGGTATCAATCAAGTATCGGCACAGATAAAGGTATTTCCAGAAACACAAGATTCCAAAATTGTTGGACAGTAAAAATCAGGTTGGCCTCAGATTTCTACAGCACCACATTTAACTCTAGATCACTGTTCCTCACAAAGTGGCCACGAACTGGTGCTGGCAGGTCAACTGTTACCAGTTCCTGATGACACAAAGACAGACACCAAGAGTATGTATTTAGATATTTTTATACCAGTTAGAGCACTTTCAGGTCTGTTCAAATTAACAATAAAAAATGTGGGCTTGTATTTTGTATGTCTTCTCTTTTCTTCATTTGCCTTTCATTTTACTTTAATTTATCTTTATCAGGTTTACAAAAGTATCTGACCCCAATGGGTAGGAAATAAAAACAAGAACCTAAAAAGGCAAACAGACAAAAGACCGATCCTTTAACACAGATCATTTAAGAAGTCCTGCTCTGAAGGACATGATGCAATCCTGCAATTGTTCCAAGGAAAACACGTAATCTGAATAATTTTATAGTTGGGTCAGTGCCGCTCAAGAATAAAGCAGGTGGGCACCTGGGTGGCTCAGTCGGTTAAGTGTCCATCTTCGGCTCAGGTCACGATCTCAACAGTTCATGGGTTCAAACCCCGCGTCAGGCTCTGTGCTGACAGCTCAGAGCCTGGAGCCTCCTTCAGATTCTGCGTCTCCCTCTCACTCTGCCCCTCTCCTGCGCACACACTCTCTCTCTCTCAAAAATAAATAAACATTAAAAAAAAAAAACAAACAAACATAAAAAAGTACCCGAGAAAAACTATCTTAAAAAAAAAAAGAATAAAGGACTTCGTAGAACTCAGGTTATGTAGTCATATAATCTAAGTCCTTGCTAAAGAAACTGCAGGACTGCTAGGTGCCAGGTAGAAAGGGAAACCATTCCAGACTGGAGCATTTCTGAAAGCCCTAGGACAGATTTCTCTAAGATCTAAAAGACTGTGCTACATCTGAATGTTCTGAAAGGATTCAGACAACTGGCAGAGGGTTCGCGGTTGGAGCAGTGATAAGCACATAAATAAGCAAACAGCAGCTACAACAGTAAAACAATCCAAGAGTATTCTTAACTCCAAAGAAAACAAAAAGCTGTGTAGGAAAGAGCTTACTATGATTTCTTATATGGTTCAGCTATGAGCAGCATTTACACAGTTATAATAATGCAAACACTAAAATATGAATCTAACCCAAAAATTATGATGTAACCATATACAAATGGGGTAGTGAAAAGGTACAGATTCTGAGGTGGGGGGTGGTAGAGGTGAAGGGGAGAGGGCAGGAGAGGAGAGGAAGAAAGGTAAACCCTCCTCTTCCACAGGAAATAGATAATTCCAAAACTTGATAAATCAGGAAGTGGCAATGCAAGCATGTTTTGTATTTCACAGACAGGAAGGCAAATTCTAAAATAATTAGCCAGAACGGCTGACTGTAGTTGCTGCTGGGGAGGAGAAATGTAAGCGTGGAAACAGGAGCGTTGTTCTTTGTGAAACCTCACAGAACTGTTTGATTCCATTGCCACGTAAAGATTTTGGTTTGACTGAAATTTAACTCATACCGTACAACCACTCTTCTAAAGTGTACAATTCAGCAGTTTTTAGAGTGTTCATGAAGTTGGGCGACTATCACCACAATCTAATTCCAGACCATTGTCATCACCTCAAAAAGAAACCTTGAACCTGTCCACAGTCATTCCTCGTTCCCCAACCCCCAGCCCCTAGCAAGCATGCCTCTACTTTCTGTCTCAACAGATTTGCCTGTTTGGGGTATTTCATATCAACAGAATCATGCAACAGCCACATAGGAATTTTTATGGAAAATTTCCGATTAATGTGAGACTTTTACTTAAAAAGTAAAAACCACGAGAATATGAATGTTAGCCATAGGGGAGATAAAGAAAGCAAGTACAGCAAAGGGGCTTCCAGGAAGCACCGAATCCATTTAACCACAGAATAAAAACGGAACCATATGGGCATTATGGTTACAGTATAAAATGTAAATAACGTAAATCCCAATACAAGAGGTCGGAGAAGTCCCAGAGAAAGTGGGAGACAGTGTAAGGACACTGGTGCTCTCATGTGTTAGAGGCAGAGACCAAAAGATATCATTTCAAAGTGAAAAATCGAGGGAAAGAGCAATAAGCAATATTCAAGGGCATAAAGGGTATTCCTAAAAAGAAATATAATCAACCAAAATTGGATAGTTCATTATCTCTCATTTTTAGATGGATGAAGACCATCTAAAGAAAGGATTAAATAGGATATAAAAAGCTAGAAAAGCAACCGTAAGAACAACAAAAAAAACAGAAGCAGCACACATTAAATAAAACAAAGCAAAGCCAACATACGCCACATAGTGAAAGAGAACAAAGAGAAGAAAACCAGGAAGCATCAAGTAATACAGCAAAACCAAGATCAAGTGTTATCTATTATACCCGCTATGAAAATGAGATAAATCTAGCCACTAAACGAAAGCCAGTCAGACAGGATCACAAAGCAAAATCCAGCCATCCCAGTTCATCACTTCTAAGATGCGCATTTTTTCGCTACGACAGAGACAGGATTTTTAACGCCATCAGCCAGACGGAGGGCAGGATGTGGTTGGGATGGTCCCTCCCCACCCCCTCCACGTGCAAAATTGTCCCAGCCTTTCATGGTACCATCTCTTCAACTCGGCTCAATGCACTGCTGGAACTACACGTGTCACTGCCGTCATCTACGATTCGGTCCCCAAACGCAAGGGTATGACACGTGCAGTCAGGAACTAAAACGGAACAACAGGGCACACGTTGGATATTAGGGAAGTAAATACCCATCCTTGAAAGAATGATGACTACAATCGAGGGCTTTATGGGAACAAAGAGAAGGAAGATCCCCACAGCTAGAGCTGTGTCAGGGTCTGTTACTTAAACCCAGTCCAAAGGACCACCTGTCACTCACCAAGCGATGCCCACTGAAGGAGGAAGACGCAAATTCACCAGGAAGAGATGAAAGTTTAAAAACACCATGAATGACCGGTGTACAATTTGCTCATGACACTGGACTCTCTGAAGGCACTGAGGACACTGAGTTTAATTACTTGTAAACAAAGGAAAAGAAGAGTACTGTTAAGTGAACCTCCACCTCGAGATCTTTGTGCCCTGTCAAAATTGCTCTTCGGAAAGTTTTACTGCTGGTTTGTTAACCTTTCCTTGACAAAAGATAAACTGAGATCTTGTGCGTTTTTCTTTCTGTTCAAAATCACATCATAATCATTCAAGTATACTGCTTTAAATTTAATATTCAGACACAAGGCTTTTTAGAGGTTTGGTAGGAAGAACATGAGAACATGAGAACTGAAGATTACTCAGCTCTCCCTCATTGGTACTTTCTACACATGCTGGGGGGGGGGGGGCAGAGGAAATTCATTCTGCTGCATGGCTCAGCATGATTCACAAATTGCAGGCTAGCATTTCAAATGTCATTTTTATTGATCTCCATTTGATGTTCCATTTGCCTTTCCTGGAGTAGACAAATTACGTTTATGGCATTTCCCTAATAGCAGACCTTGAAAATCTGAGTTTAAATGAGCTCTGAAAAAAACGTAACCAAATGAAGTTATCAACTAAACAAAACCATATGGATGCACATAAATTATTGCTCATTTTAGCGTTAAAATATATCTTCTCTAAGACTTCATAGGTCACAATAAAGGTGCCAGCACACTACATGATAGAATAACATTTCAGGGCATGACAGGCAGCTAGAAACTATAAGGAAAGTCAAATCTCAGACACAAAATGTAAATCTGTCAACTGAACACATGAAATCAAAAGCATGGCTCAAAGAGTGAGGTTAGAAAAACAAATATCCAATCCTCTTCTGTAGCACCTAGCCATCTGTGCAGGACAGCCAGTTCCGTAATAAAAATCAAGTATAACAAGCTAATTTATATGGCTAGCTACATATTTCTTTTCTAGCAATTTGGAAAAGAAATTGCCAATGAAAAGCTGTTGTTACTCCACAGTAACAGATAAAAGTTTGCTTTATAGAATAGGAATCACATTTAAATGCATTTTAATACTTTCAAATGGTGTAGTTATTTCCTAAGACCATTTGTAAATGAGTTGTAGAAAGTTCACTTAGAAAACAATTACAACGTCAAGTAACAGTACATCATCCTTTGGGTCATTTACACACAGGAACGAACTGCGAGTTTCCAGCTGAAGACACTCTAAGAGAACAGGTACTTAATAACACAGAATAATTAACTTAGTAAGCCCTTGATTTTAAAAAGCCAAAATTTTACATGTTTAGAGGAATGACTGATTTCAAATGTTTTACTCCAAAGAAAGCATATAAGAAAGCATGCAGCATCAATCACAGACAGAGCGAGGCAGTGAAATCAATGCCAGTGCATTTCAAAAAGCTTCAACTTCTACCCATCCTCCAAAACCTGTTCCAGTCCCATGTCCTTCAACGGTACTGATCAGCTAAGGCACAAGGTAGCTGTATCACTGCTGACCTCCGAGAACACCCAGCTTTTTTTCCTATAAATACTGTCTACACTTAACACATTCTTCTTAGCACGATGTTATCTTTGTGTATCTCAACTCCATTACTTGCATTTTAAGTTCTTTTTGAGACCTCAACAAAGAATGAATATATGGATGCATGGATGGATGGATGGATGGATGGATGGAAGGAAGGAAGGAAGGAAGGAAGGAAGAGGAAGGAAAGAAGGAAAAAAGCAAACAAGCAAGCAAGCTTGGGCAACAAAATCCAAGGTTATGGGTTACAGATGATCTCAGATGTTGAAAATTATTTTATTAAGACATGTTCTCAGGGCACCTGGGTTGCTCTGTCAGTTAAGCGTCTGACTTCGGCTCAGGTCACGATCTCATGGTTCATGGGTTTAAGCCCCATGTCAGGCTCTCTGCTGACAGCTTGGAGCCTGGAGCCTGCTTTGGATTCTGTGTCTCCTCTCTCTCTGCTCCGCCCCTACTCGGGCTCTGTCTCTCTCTCAAAAATAAATAAACATTAAAAAAAATAATAAAATTTAAAAAGACATGTTCTAAAGAATCAGCACTAGATTACAAATGACAGCATGACCTCTGAGAAATAACCTTTTGAAAATTCTTTAATTCTTCATATTTTAGCCAATGCTTTTATATTCCAATTAACATGAAATATGAATTTCAAAAATTATTATCAAAAAGCCATATTCTGGCAGCACAAAGACAGAACAGTGGTTTAGCTCCAGACTGAAATGTTCTTATACAAGGAAACAAGGTCGCCAAGATGTTCTTATAGTTTAACTGAATCACCAATATCCTTATGTAATAATATAAAAAAGATGCTTATCAGGTAAAATTGAAATGGTAAAGTATAAGAGACTATGCATACATTATGATGACAACCTTGTAAAACAAACTTTAGCACAAGTCAAAAAGGCTGAGAGAAAATACTACAAAATGAACAAAATGAGGGGCTCAAGGGGAGAAATCACAGGTGATATTTTTCTACTTTGTACTTTCTGCATCTTTGGTATTCTATGTCATTACGATAGATCTCTATAGAACTCATGTTTTATCTACTTAGATCTCCTTAAATCAAATCAGCACATACCATATGTTAATCTGCGTCTGCTTTCATGTTTAAAAATGTTTTAGAATCAGGGGCATAAGTCTGCGTCACTGCTAAGCCATTCCAGTAGTAATGGCTTTAATGAAGTTCCTCATCTGCGCCAGGCCTCAATTTTCTCATCTAAGTAAATAAACTGCCTCAGCAAGATTAACTAATTCTCATGTGAAACACTTAGCCCACTAGCCCGCTCACAGTAGTGCTCAATTTACATTAACTTCCTTTTAAATATTTTGTACTGTTGACTGGATTCTCATATAGTAAATGGTCATCACTGATTAAGTACTTTGGTTAGGGGTGATCAAGTTATCCTGTGAAAAGCCTCCTCCATCAAAGGACTTCAAAATCCAAGAAGCTCAAGAAAGATGTTTTTAATAGAGCCTAGTTCTCCTTTCCACTTAGCCTAGATAAGACCTCAGAATCCTTCTGAACACAGCAGCCCAGGGAGCCAGCGCACTTGCTGTGAGAGTAAAAACCTATTTGTCACCAGCAGCCCAGACCAGGGGCTTCGCAAGGAGCTTCTCCCAGCACACAGGAACAAGGCCTGTGACACAGAAGGAAGTGGCCTTTCACAGATCTCCAAAGAATTAAATCCAGGATTCAACTTCCAGTCACTCAATAAAACATTTCAACAATGTAGATTTTTAAAAATAAATGTCCACAGTTTTCGAAAAGTGTTTTGTTTCTTTTAGTGCTGCAAAATAGAAACATGGTAAATCTTCATAACAGTGGATAGGGTCATGGATTCCTAGCTATATCATCAAAAAGCAAAGAAAACAAAAGCAAACATTTGATAAATTGGACTTGATCAAATTTAAAAACTCTTGTGCATCAAAGAACATCATCAAGAAAGTGAAAAGGCTATTTACAGAATAGGAAAAAGTGTGTAAAAATCCTGTATCTGATAAGGGTCTGATGTCCCTTAACATATAAAGAATTCCCGCAATTCAACAACAAGAATTACAACCCTATTAAAGATGGACGAGGGACTTGAATAGACATTTCTCCAAAGAAGATATACAAATGGCCAACAAGCACATGAAAAGATAATCAACATCATTACTCATTAGGGACCTAAAATTCAACACCACAATGACACATCACCTCACAAGTACTAAGATAATTAAAACATACACACACACACACACACACACACACACACACAAAACAGAAAGTATGGACAAGGATGTGGAGAAACTGGAATCCTTGTACGTTGCTGGTAGGGATGTAAAATGGTGTAGCCACTGTGGGTAAGAGTTTGGTGGTTCACCAAAACACTAAACACAGAAATATCGTATGATCCAATAATCCCACTCCTAGGTATATATAGAAAAGACTTGAAAACAGAGACTCAAGCGGACATTCGTATGCCAACGTTCTCTGTAGCATTCGTCACAACAGCCAAAAGGTGGAAATGGCGTTCACTGATGAATGAATAGATCAACAAAATGTGGCGTGTGTGTGTGTGTGTGTGTGTGTGTGTGTGTGTGATGCAGTATTGCTCAGCCATAAAAAGGATGAGGTTCTGACACAAGCCACAACACGAATGAACCCTGAAAACATGCTAAGGGAAATAAACCAGGCACAAAAAGAGCCAAATCAGAAATACGTAATTCCACTTACATAGGGTAACTAGAACAGTCAAATTCATAGAGACATAAATTACATGAGAGCTTACCAGGGTTTGGGAAGAACTGGAATGGGAAGTTACTGCTTAATGATCAGAGAGTTTCTGTTTGGGGTGACGAAAAGGTTTTGGAAATATATAATGGTGACAATCGCATAACACTGTGACTACAATTGCCACTGAACTGTACATTTAAAATTATTAAAATGGCAAATGTTATGTTATATATATTCTACCATAATAAAAACTTTTTAAAAAATGAAAGTAAATTTAAGGACCCAGGAAAAAAAACAAAACAAAAATAATAAATAGAAATGCCACCACATCAGCACCTTTCTGCACACTGCGTTCGGGATAGAGGAGGCTGACATCTTCGGTTATGAGCTTCTCGGGCAGCAAGTCTAGCTTCTGACAACTGGAAAAGAATTAAAAAAACATTTAATAAACTACCAAATTTCCTACCATCCTAGAAAACCCGGTATCACATTCTGACATTAAGAGGCCAATTAGAGCAGCTCAATGTTGTAAACAAGCATCTGTTTCAGGGGAAAACAAAACAAAGCACATTAAACTGGTAAAGTTCTAGAAAAGTACGAAGCAATACCTAACATATTAAAGCCCTGCAGGATTATCTCACAGTGATTTTAACAGACGTGCGGGAGAGTCGTATACAAGACTGTGTTCCAAGAAACCCAACAAAGCTGGAATTTTTCTAGACAAAATTTTCAGAAACTTCAACTGGAGCTGAGTCCAAGAAGATACCAAGCTGATAACTACATCCCTAGGTGCCTTCATCAGTCATATAGTAACTGTATAAAGGCTGCTCACTCAAATGTTAAAAAAAAAAAAAATACTTTTTTCTAAAACTCTGCCTGAAATGATCACAACCTAGACTCGTCAGGGAGAAATCTATACTAACACCTCTGAATCTTAAAGGGAACTGTCTTTGAGACAGTTATTTACAATATCAGTAATCAGAGTTAAGTTGAGAGTAGGTCTAAACTCCAGTCCCTTGACCCAAAAACCATGTCTTCATCTATCCAAAGAGATTTATCTCATTTAATGCTCAAACTGCGTTTTTATTGGTTCACACATTCTCAAACAAATTGTCACATACATCAAAAATAAAAACATATATGTCCACAAAGTTGATATACCTTTTCATCTTCCCATTGAAAAAAATTACAGTCTCTTCTATCTCTACAGGCTGAGCAGGCATAAAACCTCCGTGATTCTTCTTTCCCTTGGTTCACCTTTACAAACAGAAGAGTGGGTCCTAGTTCCAGAAAGGGACAAAACATATCAACAATCGTCATCTACATCAAGTTCTTAGTTTTCACTGCCCTTAAATAAAGCTTGATTTGGTTTTACGCACAATTTGTCATAATTCAACCTACACTCTGTTTAATTACTTTTTTTTCCCCGTCACAATGTTTAGACACTGATGACTGAAGAAATGGCTTTTACAAATTAGTCTCTCCAGAAAGAAAATGCCGTAGTCAGTTGCTGTCTACATGATGAATGACCTGGCTCCTGAGACTAAAACATGGCCAGGGTCCAGAGAACTGAGCATTTTGCCACCTCCACCCAGTTATCCTTTCAGTGAAAATTTGGGCTTTTGGAGTTGGGCACATCCTCTCTCCATAAGTTAGAGAAAAACTAGGTCTGGTTTCTAAGCAATAATTCACGCTATTCTTCTCCCTTTCTTTTTAAATTTTTATCTTTTATTTTAGAGAGGGAGAGCGCACGAGGCGTGGGAAAGGACGGAGGGAGAGAGACACGGACACAGACACTCCTCAACAGGTTCCATGCTCAGCGCACGGAGGGAGGGGCGGGGAGGCTCGATCCCACCACGCTGGAATCGAGACCTGAGCGGAAATCAAGAGTCTTTGGCTCAGTCGACTAGCTACGCCCCTCTTTCTAAGTTTTTAAAATAAAGATATCAAAACAACCAATGAAATCCACAAGTACTTGGCAACGGATTTACTCAATAACATGCATCCCCTTTGCTTAGACTGTCTCTTCCCTTGGCGGGGAGGGGGGGAGGGGAATGTAACAGCCACGGAGCCAAAACCGCAACAGTGAGGACTTCCTATGACAGTGTCTTAAATAAGCTGAAAACACTACGTCCCGAAGAAAGGGCGTTTTCTAGGGATCACACATGGTGGTAGAGAGCATGAAAATCTGGGAGCCGTAAGAAGCCCATGGCATCCTCAGGCTAACCCCCGCCCCTTGCGCCCGAAAGCTCGGCAGAGCCCAAACGCGCACCCACCGTGAGGGCACAGCGGGGCAGGCGTGGCGGGATCAGAAGGAAAAACCACCTCCACTCCCGAGCTCCCCTGAAGACCCGAGTTCCCCTCTTCCTCCACCGCTCCCAGCCAGTCCCTGGGGGCCGCCATCTTCCCGCCACCGTCCCGAAAGCCTCCGTGCAAACAAAGGAGTCTGAGAAAGAGTGCCGCCACGCGGCACGGGGAACTCACAGCGCCCCCGCGCGTCTAGGAGGAGCTGAGACCGCCGGGGCTGAGGCTACGCCCCGAAAGGCAGTCTCTTCTGCCCCTGGCTGCCCCCAAAGGGGTCCCTGGCGGGCAGACCAGGGTAAGGGTTTGGGGAAAAGGGGGGGGGGAGGGGGATATTTGCACGCAATTTATTGGACCTGTGCAATAAGCTCACCTATTATCTGCTCTACCCTTAGCACCCCAAGCACCATCCTCTCATAAGAATAAAGCCAAAAGATGAGATGACTCTTTGGAGCAAAGATTTGGTGGGGTTTTAAGACCAAAAGGCAGCATCACCACCACCAGTAGCTGACAATAGAAATAGCTGCAGCAACCGCGTTTGAGGGAAACATCCTCTTCTTTCTTCCCCAAAGTGAGAGTCACGCTGTCATCTTCTACCTCTTGGGCAACTGTTAACAGTTGAACGTTATCGTTGCATATGCATCGACATCTATACATCAGAGAGAGAGAAATAAACCTGTCCCTCTTTGCATACGACATGATTGTCTACATAGAAAATGCCAAGGAATCTGCAAAAATAATTCCAGCTGAAATTGAGGTCAGCAAAGTTGCAAGATATGAGATAAGGAAACATACAAAACCCATCCTACTTCCATATTCTAGGAATGATCACGTGAACGCCCAAATTAGAAATGAAATACCACTTACAACTGCTGAGATAAATGAAATACTTAGGTGTAAATCTAACAAACATGTCCAGAACTTGTATGTGGAACACTACAAAATGCTAATGACAAAATCAGAGGTCTAAATAAATGTAGAGACTGTGTCACTATGTTAAGAGTCAACATAGCAGGGATGTCAGTTCTCCCCAGGTTTAGTGCATGTACACGTTTAACACCATTTCTATCAAAATCCCAGACTTTTGCAGGTAAAGACATTATTCTGAAGTTTATAGGAAAAGCAAGGGAACTAGAGTAGCTAAAGGAACTTTGAAAAATAATAAAGAAGGAAGAATCAGTCTATCCAATTTCAAGACATTATAGCATACAGACGCACATACGCACGGTTATGGGTGGAAAAGTAAAATTCTCCTTATAGTTCTAAAGAATTGATTTACATACACATATCTAACATCACACATTTAGTCCTACGCCATATTAATTTAGAAATATTGCTCTTTTTCATGCACATTTCATACAGCGGTTTCACTCGATTCTCTCACCTGCACCTTCAGCATCTGGACTTTGACATAACGATGTCCCTGTTCAAGCTGTCCAGCACTGGTTGCCAGTGCACGTTATCTGCACTTATATGTCATTTGGATAGAAAATTCTAGACCCAGGGGTGCCTGTGGCTCAGTCAGTTAGGGTCTGACTCTTGGTTTCAGCTCAGGTCATGATCTCATGGTTTCGTGAATTCAAGCCCCATATCAGGATTCTCTTTCTTTCCCTCTCTCTGTCTCTCTCTGCCCCTCCACAACTTGCGCTGTCTCTGTCTCTCTCAACATAAATAAATAAACTTTAAAAAATTTTTAAAAAACCCTCTAGATCCAAACATGACGATACTTTGAGAAATTTCATCTCAAGACCTAACTACCCATTTTCATTAACACTAACACTTTTATTGGAAAAACTTTTCTTCCAGGTACAGATTTGTGATCTGTAAAAACACTTCTTTACAAAATTTGCAGTTGGATTCATGAACTCCTATCACCAAAAATAGTCACTGAATCCGTATTTTTCTAATTCTCCCTTTAACTCCCGACTCTGTGGGGTGACCTCTCTAAGCAGCCGAAGACAGTATGGATTTCCAGCCTTAACGGGTAAGCTTCCCCCAACAGTACAAGTATGACAAAGGTCGACCCAAATAAGGTACAGTACCCTTTAGTGTGAGAGAATCGGAAGGTTTCAAAATTAAGGCAGTTCCCCCTTTTCCAGGGGAAAATTTTGGGAAGAAAAAAAAAAAAAAACCCTCACCTTATATTCAGACATAGCTGGTAAAAGTCGTGCGTGTTGAATATTTGCTGAGAGGGGCGAGACTCTGACTTCACAACAATAAGCTGGGGATGTTTCTTCTTATCGACTAATCTGTACAGGAAAATCCTTGGGTGGAAGAAAGCCGAGGGACAGAGAAGGATGCTCAAAAGGAAACCAGTGGCAGAGCTGGAGGTGGGTCTCCTGAGCCCTGAGCGCAGAGCCGGACCCTGGGCTCGCAGAGCATAGTCTCTGACACCAGGCCACTAAGACGGGTCCAGTTCAGCGACTCCCCCACACCAGAGGACACGGGCAAACCGCCCAGCTTCCTACGGGACCCGGAAGTCTTACTCCTCACTTTGCCAGTAGAATGGAAGCTCTCCAATCTCCAAATCTACCGCAGAGAAAAGGGTTGAAGGCAGAGGAGCGTTTTGTGGTGATGCCTGACCGACTTCCCTGTCTTCTGTGCCAGAACCCCAGTTTCCCTCGGCAACCCTCCCCAACTTTAGCTCACGTGATTGGAGAGGTAGGAAGAACCACGGGGACTGGCTTGGGTTTGGGCAAATGCCCGGGCGCTTCTGCTAGAACGGTTGGGAAAGAAACTACAGTAGTTCAATGTTGCCGTCTTAGTGGCATCCGTGATGTTGATTTCTCGTGTGCCGCACAGGTTCAGCTTTCCCATCTCGCCTGGGGTAGGTGACTGGCTTGTCTAGGGTCGCGTTGGCCGAGCTAATTCGGCTCTGTTCCATGTGGCTCTCGTGCTCCTCCTGGATCCAGCGGGCCAGTCTGGACATGTCTTTCTCATGGAAACAGCCGGAGCTCAAGAGTTAGGACAAAGGGACAAGCTTCGGGAAGCCTGGGCTTGGGGCTGCCACTGTTACTTCCACCGTAGGCTTTTGGTTCGGGCAAGTCGCACGGCCAAGCATTGCGAAGTTACATGGCAAAGGGCAGTGGGTCAGAAGGGGGTGAAGAAGGGGAGCCGGTGACACAATCTGTCACTGAAGCGCTCTTCACTGGAGCAACCAGGTAGCTGTTGGTATTTGTGGTAGTTATGGGTTTTGCAGTTTCCCACCCCTTAAGGAGCACCTGCCTTGGCCCAAAAGTCAATAAGAGGAGAGCAGCAGAATTAGGAAATGGGAACGTATGAGGATACCACATGAGCACCTAGATCCAGCCATGCCTGAAGCTTTCGCTTATGTGGGTCATATAAGTTTCTCCTTAAGCCAGTTTGAGATGAGGTGCGTTCTGTCAGTCACACCCAAGAATGTCAACTGGGGCTCCTGGGTGGTTCAGTCCCTTAGGCATTCCGCTCTTGATTTCGGCTCAGGTCACGATCTCTCAATTTGTGAGTTTGAGCCTTGCATCAGGCTCTGTGCTGACAACATGGAGCCTGCTTGGGAATCTCTCTCTCTCTCTCTCTCTCTCTCTCTCTCTGCCCCTCCCCCACACTCTCTCGCTCTCTCTCAAAATAAATAAACTTCAACAAGAATGCCAACTGAGGCTCTATGGCCGCAGCCATAATATGGCACGGATGTACCTTCTACTAATTTGCCTTGAAGCTCCTTTCCGGTCAAGACCAGCTAACCCCTCTCTCCATTCTCCCTGCCGCGCCCCCCCCCCCCCCCCCCGTCAATATGCCGCCCGCGTTTGCCCCTCCAGTGTGAGAGCTGGGAACAAGGTGCAGAAGAGAACGTGCATTTATGTGCGTGAAGGTGACTGTTCCTTCACATAGAAATGAAACCCAGAGATCAATAAATCCACTAAAAGCAAAGTTCCCTGGGTTCCGTAGTGTCCCCCAAAGATTGATATCCCCCCGCAACCTCAGAATGTCGATCTCGAAATAGGGTCTTTGCAGGTAGAATCGGTTAAGGATAGAGGAGATATCATGCTGGATTCGGGTGAACCCTACATCCGACGAGAGTGTCCTTTTGGGGAGAGGAGAGGACACAGACACACACACACAGAAAGCCACATGGAGACGCCACGAGCCAGGCAACGCCTGGGGTCCCTAGGATCTAGGAAGAGACAAGGAAAGATGCTGCCCTCGAGCCTTGGACGGGAGCCTCACGCTGCTGACCCCGCCAGAGCTGAGAGAGGATACATTTCTGTTGTTTGAAGCCTCCTGGTCTGTCGCACTTTGTTACAGCAGCCCTCGCAAACATACGCCTCATCTGGGTTTGACATCCTCCTCCCGGACAGCCCAGCTCTTTATTTTATCTTCCAAGTGACCTTGGAGAAGTCACTCTCTGAACTTCGGTGTCCTCACCTGTAAAAATAACCACGTCTACCCTCAAGGACTGGGAGGGTCAGCGTACGTGAGCAAAAACTCACAGAGCACTTTGTCACCAGCCCAGTGACGTGTACACGTTAGTCGTCGCGTTATTCCTTTACGGCTGCCTTCAAGTAGGTCAGGGGGCCACTCTAAGGAAGAGAATCCATTTATTCTGGATTATTCACCATGGCCGGCCCCAGGTGAGATTATAAAAAGACAGATTTGGGCTAAGAAAGAACATGGGGTTCCTACACATGGAGCCTGGGGTGCAGATCCTTTTGCAAGTGGTGTTTGGAAGGAGAAACTTGTAAAGAGGTCAGAGGAGCAGGAAAGGGCAGGGGTAGAGCCGAGGCAGACATGCTTCAGCCAGAGTGGGTCCTCAGCCTGATGCACAGGGAGCTCTGGCATGTGACCCGTCCCGAGGCATTGCCTGGTCTCGGGGTGCCCTTCTGTACCCTACCATCGGTCAGTCCTAATCCCAGACTAAATTGAAATCCTCCGTGGGACTTCACAGAAGGCCCTTCAAGGGACTGACTCCGCTGGACAATGTATCTCCTTATTCTTCATCTTTCGTCCTCCCTTCTGGTGGAAAGCAGATGTAATGGCTGAAGCTCCAGCAGCCATCTTGGGCCTTGAGGTAACTGTGAGACAGAAGGCAAAAAGATAGGAGGAACTGGTCGAAATATACTTCTTTTTAAAAAACTTTAAGTTCAACTTAGTTAACATACAGTGTAGTATTGCTCTCAGGAGTAGAACCCAGTGATTCATCTCTGATATTTGACACCCAGTGCTCATCCCAAGTACCCTCCTTAATGCCCCTCACTCATTGAGCACCCCCCCCTCTCCAGCAACCCCCAGTTTGTTCTCTGTATTTAAGAGTCTCTTATGGTTTGCCTCCTTCTCTGTTTTCATCTCATTTTTCCTTCGCCTCCCCAATGTTCATGTTTTGTTTCTTAAATTCCACATATGAGTGAAGTCATATGATATTTGTCTTTCTCTGACTAATTTTGCCTAGCATAATACCCTCCAGTTCCATCCACGTAGTTGCAAATGGCAAGATTTCATTCTTTTCGATTGCCGAGTAATACTCCATTGAATATATATACCACATCTTCTTTATCCATTCGTCCATCGATGGACATTTGGGCTCTTTCCATGCTTTGGCTATTGTCAATAGTGCTGCTATAAACATCGGGGGGGCACGTGCCCCTTCGAATCAGCATTTTTGTACCCTTTGGATAAATACTTACCAGTGCAGTCACTGAATCGCTGGTAGCTCTATTTTCTATTTATTTTTTTTTGAGGAACCTCCACACCGATTTCCAGAGTGGCTGTGCCAGTTTGCTTTCCCACCAACCTAACTACACGTCTTTGATGTGAGAATAAACCCTTGTTTATTTAAGCTACTTGGGTTTCATGTTTTCTTGTTTGTGTAACCCAACTTGACCTTCACATAGGCTTTTTGAATATGGCACTTCAGGTTTCAGAAATGTGATTTGTGGGATGCCCGGGGGGCTCAGTGGGTTAAACGTCCAACTTCGGCTCAGGTCATGATCTCCGGTTCGTGTGTTCGATCGAGCCCTGTGTGGGGCTCTGTGCTGACAGCTCAGATTCTGTGTCTCCCTCTCTCTCTGCCCCTCCCCCACTTGTGCTCTGTCTCTCTCTCTCTCAAAAATAAATAAATACTAAAAAAAAAATTTTTTTTAATGTGATTTGTAACTAAAATTATATACACTGTATACTCTCTGGATTACGATGCTTCTCACTTAAAAAAGGGAAAGATTGAACTTGGATGATAACTTTCAAAACATCCCACAAATGGGCCTGGTGCCTTCAATATGTAAATATTTCATCCATCTGCCAGTTCGCAGGAATTATTGTTGTATTCCTTTTGCACAGGAGGCAGTAGGGTCAGGGGTCAGATCATGCAGGTGGGAGTGAGGAATGTTAGTCCTGGAGTCACATTGTCTGGGTTCTAATCTGGCTCCACTGCCTTTTAATTCGGGCAACCTTAACCTTGCTGTGCCTCAGTTTCTCGTTCTATAACAGAGGGATGGCTAATAAGACTCTTGGGAGGATTAAAGGAAAGAATCCTTGTAGGGCACTCACTGGAGTGCCTGGGATGTAATGAACAATTAGTAAAGCTGTTATTCTAACGGCTCTGGATGAGAGCTGAGGCGGGGTTTGAACTAAGGTCTGTGGGAGCCCAGTGCTCAAGCTCCTTCTGCAGTCTCGGTTTCGGGGGGGGGGGGGCTGCCGCCTGCTCTTCTCCTCTGTTCCCTCTTACCCCTGTTCCCTCTTACCTGTTTGCTCATGGGCGCCTGTTCCTCCGTCAGCAATGCTTAGACATCACCTCCTCCAAGGAGCCCCCAAGATTAGGTCAGATGCTCTTCTTACGTGTTCCTGTAGCAGCTCGAATGCACGTCAGGGGTTTGTTGTTGTTGTTGCTGTTGTTTTAATTTTTTTTCAGTGTTTATTTATTTTGCAAGACAGACAGAACATGAGCCGGGGAGGAGCAGAGAGAGGGAGACACAGACTCTGAAGCAGGCTCCAGGCTCCGAGCTGTCAGCACAGAGCCTGAATTAGGGCTCAAACCCATGAACTGTGAGATCATGACCTGAGCTGAAGTCAGACACTTAATCGACTGAGCCACCCAGGTGCCCCATGTAATTCTTATACCCATAGTGCTGATGCGTAACAGACATTTAATACGTATTTACTGATTAAATGACAACTAAAATCAGACTCAGAAAATCTGAGACTATTTGGACTGGAAGGACCACTGAGTCACCTCATCTGGTGATTCCAGTAAGGGCCAAACCACCTTCCAGGGAGCATTTTGGAAATGGGCAGAGGTGTCTTCAGTTGTCACAGGGTTTTGAGGGGCCCTATTGGAATGTGGAGGGTAGGAGTTAGATGCCAAATAACCTGTAACAGAACAGTCCTGTGCAATGAAGAATTAATTGCAAAAGGAATTAATTGTACTAAAGGTCGCACAGCTTTTTTCGAGTCCAGAAAGACATTTATGTGGGCGAATAATCTATACTTATTTGAACCCAGACTTTTTGATTTACACAAACACAAAGTATTTGCATAGAATTTTAAAATATCTGAATATGCCAGGAATGCACTGCTGTGTATATCAAGGAGAAACTATGCTTTGTCCAGAAGGAAAAGCAGGATTGGAGCACCATTGTGGGAAACCCACATGACCTATAGCAACGTGGCCCATGTTATCTGAGTCCCCCAAACAACCCATCTGTATCTGCCTTTATAGCCGTCACAGTCGTCCTGGTTGTATCTGTCAGCAATTTCTGGTGAGCAAGCCAGTCCAGAAAAACGTGGCTTAAAACAGCATTCTCCCCCATGCATCTTGGGTGAGCGGGGGCGGGGGCGGGGTGGGGGGTTGTTGACTGATCTAGGCTGGGCTCAGCTGGGCGGTTCTGCTCCAAACTTGGTCAGGTGGGCTGGGCTCCTTGCTTGGGTTGGGCTCAGGTCGTCTGCATGCGTCTCACCAGGGAGCCAGGCTGCAGGGGTGGCAGGTGGCTGGAAGAATCTCACCTCACGATAATGGCAGGGGTGCAAGGGGCCAAGCCCCCCCTGCACAGCACACTTCAAGCCTTATTTCAGTCTAGCCTGCTGTTATTCCACTCGGCCAAAGCGGGCTACATTGGCGAGCCCAACATCGAGGAGGGAAAAGTAAGAGTAATCGCCTCTCCCACGGAGGCGCAGGGATAGAGTGAATATTTTTGAGCCACCTTGGTAGTGATTCTACATGAATCTCCTAGTTTAGCTCCGATTTCAAAATGTCCTGTATACATAAAAAATTCAGGGGCCCTGGGTGGCTCAGTCGGTTAAGCACCTGATTTCAACTCAGGTCATGATCTCACGGTCTGTGAGTTTGAGCCCCGTGTCGGGCTCTGTGCTGACAGCTCAGAGCCTGGAGCCTGTTTCATATTCTGTGTCTCCCTCTCCCTCTGCTCCTCCCCCATTCATGCTCTGTCTGTCTCTCTCTGTCTCTCAAAAGTAAATTAAAAAATTAAAAAAAATTTTTAAACCTGTTTGGGATTCTCTCTCCCTCTCTCTCTCTCTCTCTGCCCTTCCCCCACTCACACGCACGTGGACACTCTCTCCCTTTCTCAAAATAAATGAACTTAAAAAAAAATTAGGCATTTAGGTAGATTATATTACCTATGAATTTCATTTTAAGAGAGTCAAGGGGGTCCACAAAGCATTTTTTACAGAAAGAGGACAAAGGGTAAAGTTTAGGACCACAGAGGTCTTGCAATATAGCGCACCCTGGGGAGGGGCAGGTAGTACAACTGAGTCACAAAGACCTTCCTTTGAATCCTGCTCCACCATTTACAAATTAATTATGTAAGTTCAGGCCAGCTGTTTATCTCTGAGCCTTTCTCGGGTGTGCTATGGGGATAATAATACTTCTGGCTTGCAGGAAGAATGGCATGAGATCACATGTGTGACATTCAGGATCCTGGCGGGAAACAGATGACTCGCTCACGTGGGGAATTTGAGGGGCGTTTCATAAGGGGACAGCTCACCAGCTTGTGGGCAGGGTTAAGTTCAGCTACCCGGGGAATGTGCCTTCTCTTAGAGCCCTTAACAGCAGGGGAGACGTGGAATTGACTTTGGAGTGATGGCGATCTGGAGCTGATGGTGAACAAGGAATTCCTGAGATGTCTTTGGCACAAAAAGATGATTTTATTAAAGCACGGGGACAGGATCTTGGGCAGAAAGAGTTGCAATGGAGTTGTAAGGAGTGACTGGTTATATTCTATGGAGTTGGGGCAGGTAAAGGCAAAAGGAAGGCCTCCAAAATGACTTTCATACCCAAAGGAGGACTCCTAAGATACTGGGGGCCTAGCTATTGTCAGCTAAGGTTGTTTTTCCTCTAGTAAGGCATTAGCATTAGGACAGTAGGGGTCCTGGAGGAATATTCTACGCTGTATTGGCCTCAAGTATCTGTCAATGGGCTGCAGGTTATAAGGAAATTTAATTTTACCTGCCATTTCCTGCTTGCCTTTGTTCCCCACCTCACTATGGAAGGGAGGGTGGTGTTAGGGCTCCAGGAAACTGAGTCTATGGTTTTCTGGAGGTTGGGCTACTGATAAGATTGCCTTTTTTTTTTTTTTTTTTTGTAATTTACTAAGACATTTCTAAACTGATGGAGACTCTGTCTGCATGACTATGATCTCCATCAGTTAGTCATTGGTTTTCTCCTTCTCTTAGCTTTAGGGCAGCCAGGAACGCCTGAGGAATGTCACACAGATTCCACCTGTGGTGCTTTGAAGGGAGGGGTGGGGGGAGTTGCTAGCTTGTGCTTTGCATCCAGCTTGCCTTTGGCTGCCTCCTCAGAAGGAGCAGCCCTACCAGACTCGTGGCCTTCAGCAGAGGGCCTCAGTCAACCACGACAAGCCCACAGGGAAGAAGCTGAAGGGATGAAAACCCCTACCTCACGCTTCTCCTTTGGACCTCAGATCTTTCATCTGTCAGTGTCTCCTATTGGCAAAAAACAACCAGAGACGAGATGTGGACTGCGTGTTGATGGCGTCCATGTAGGTCAGTCTCCCGGAGCATAGAGCAGGGTGGGGCGGGGAGGAGTGGAAAGTAGGTCTGGACGGGCAACGAGAAGATGGCCAACACAGCATGAATAACACTCAACACCGCACATGGCAAAAGTAAGAACGCTGTAAGTGGTAGTACTGATGGGGGGAGTGCTGAGGGCATAAGGTGGGCTGAGGACAAAGTACAAGCTACACTACCCCCCCCCCCACCAGGTGGGATATGTGTGGTAGTCCTTGGACACTCCCACCTACTCAAAACCAGGAAAGGACAGAAAACAAATGGTTAACTGCTAGAGATCACAGTCATACAGGACATGGGTCTCCCGTGTGAAATTACAAGAAAAAGGCGATCTTATCAATAGCCTAACCTCCAGAAACTCATAGACTGAGTTTCCTGGAGCCTCAGCATCACCCTCCCCTCCACAGTGATGTGGGGGAACAAAGACAAGAAGGAAATGGCAGATTAAATTAAATTTCCTTATAACCTGCAGCCCATTGACAGATACTTGAGGCTGGCAGAGTAAAACATTTCTCCAGGAACTCCCTACTGTCTTAATGTTAATGCTTTGCTACAGGGAAAAACAACCTTAGTGCCACAGTATCTTGGCCTCCAATCATCTGTGAGTCTTTAGCATATGAAAATCGCTTTGGCAACTCCCCTTTTGACTTTCCCTCCCCCAGCCCCATAGTGTATAACGAGCCACTCTTCAGAGCCCCAAGGCAGCTCTTTCTGCCCTCGGGTCTTGTCCCCACGCTTTAATAAAATCTCCTTTGTGCACGAAAGACATCTTCAAGAATTGTTTCTTGGCCATCAGCTCCAAACCCCACCATCACCCCAAAACCTCATCAGTGCTGTTAAATAAGTTAACACACACACATATGCACACGGGAAACTCAAATAACTTCCCCAAATGATGAATAGAACCTCCCCTAGAATCTAGTTGACCTTGAAGGGAAGGAAAAAAGTCTTTTCCCTTAACCATCTTGGGTTTTCTGGCTGAGGCCCCATAAATTAGACTAACAAAAGACAAATTAACAGGAGAAAAAAACCAGCAGAAGTTCATTAACACTCGCATCCAGTTCATGAGACACACACACACACACACACACACACACACACCCTGGAGCTTAGAGATCAGTATCTCAAAGGAGTGATTAAAACTTGGGCTTGTACAGCATCTTGACAAAAATGTTTTTAGAGACATGACAAGACAAAGGAAAGGACTTTGAGTTTCCAGGGGCACCAAACCGTGGGAAGGCAAGGATATGGGGAAACTGGTGGTAAAGAAGGACCTAGAATTTTCTGCAGTGATTAACCTCTGTCCTTGTAGGGGTGTGTGTGGTGGTGGGGGGGGGGGCATCTTTACATATTATGTCCTGCTTTTAGGCAAATATAGGGGGAAGGCAAAGGGCTTTTCTTATATCTGCTTTTTCTCAATTACCTTCAGCTCAAAATCATCCTTATGCCCAAGTGCTGTATTTGGGAGTGGCATATTCTGCTACCTTTCAACCTCTTCAGTCAGAGTCGAAGGCTTTTTCGACTGCATTCTTCCACAAAATATGCCAACTTTCTGCATCAACACTGACAAATTGCCCTGAGCCAAAGACTCTCGAAACTTAAAGACCGTAATATTTGCCCTCAAAAGATATTAAGGGGGATGCTGTCCAGGCAAATAAACCGCATTTAAGCTAGAGATTCAGGGAATCAGGCATTTCCAACTCCTCACACACAGCATTGGATAGCAAGTGAGGCTGGGTGTTCGCTTGCTTAGAAACTAGGCTGGGGCAGTGGTGACCTTGGTTTAAACCAGCACCTTGGTTTAAATGCAGTTCCCGATTACCTTTAAGTAGCTCACGTTAAAACAAACACTTGAAGGGTAGAATAGCTTCCTGGATTGGTCCCCAAGCCACACTGAGATAAAAGGCAGTCTTATTTGTCCTGACAGGCATTCAGGCAGAAACGTCTCTGAAGCTGGTTAAAGCAGTTCCTCTGCAGCCCTGGGATCAGCCCGAAATGTTTATACAACTCTCTGACTCTTGGGAAAGGCAAGGCCACCTGATTGTTCTGCTATTTCTGTGAGCCTCAATAGTTTCAGAAGACTGAACTGTCAGGTGGGAATTTTGTAAGCAGAACAGCCAGGGTTCTTGGAGTCAAAAGAAAAATTAACACATCTCTTTGTATACAGAGTAGATTAGCAGCTTCTTTTTGACTTCACATGCTTTCAATTTCAAGGACTAAAAAAAAAAGAAAAGAAAAAAACCCCCAAAAACCCACAGGCACAGGCACCAGCCATCTCTGCTCTGCCAGGTTCACATTTCCCTGGCTGGAGCTGGGTGTCAGGATTCTGAACAAACACCTTTTGAAATGTCACTTAGTTTCCCAGAGGATCAGATTTGGATACATCTCTTTCTTTTACCCAGTGACCTCAGGTGCCTTTTCCTCTCAATCCCCTGTCAACCCCATATGCCACACAACAGAGAACTTTAAGATAGTCTTTTGATTCCAAATCTGTCACCATGCTCCAGGCAAGATGTTGTCAAATCCAGAAATTTGCATGTGCACATACTCTCTTTATGTAATAATCCAAACCCATAAACGTGCATGTAGCCTTATCTCCTCATCTAAAACCAAAAGTCCAAAAATGTCATTAATACACACAGGAGCTCCTGGATGGCTCAGGTCGTTGAACATTCGACTCTTGATTTCAACTCAGGTCATAATCTGAGGCTCATGGGATCAAGCCCTATGTCAGACTCCACACGTAGTGTGGAGCCTGCTTGAGATTCCTCTCTCTCTCACTCTCACTCTTGCTCTTGCTCTCCCTCTGGCCCTTTCCCCTGCTCATGTTCTCTCTCTAAAATAAAAAAAAACCCATATATTTAATAAAAAAAATACAGACAGTTGCTCAGATAGAAACCCAATCTATAACCACCAGAATTTGTACCACACTTTTCACATAATATATCTTATTTGTTCTTGTTAGAAACCTCTGAAGTTATCATTAGCTTGTATATTTTACATATGGAGAGAAAGCTGGTTTGCAAGATCTGTCCAACGACACAGAGCTGATAAGGGGCAGAGCCAGGACTAAAGTATCAGTCTATTCCAATTCAAAATTCTTAGTCAAAAGAGAATTCTGGCACTCTTTCCATTTATTAAAGATAAGCAACATTAGAACATAAGTAAGTTTACAGTATTTTGAAATGACAAAAGTCAAATCTATTGCATTACTTGGTGTTTGAATAAAAATCTTTAAGCTTCAGGATTTATTTTCTCAAAGAACTCTTTACATGGAGTCTGAAACAGGTTAAAACTTACTGAATAAAATGATGCTGATTAATAATACAGTTTGCTTAAAAAATAATTCATTTTTGTTATACATCTTTCACTGTTTGATCCACGAGCCCACTTAATATTTAGGGATCTTCATATGAAAAGCACTGAATAATAGCAAAATAGCTCACAGCAAAGAATGAAAGCTCGTAGAATTGAAATACAGCTTTGTCGTAAGTTAAGAATTTTATTCTCGAGATTTTAGGCTTAACTAGTATCCCTCATGACAATATTCTTTTAATATTGTGACCAACTAGTACATTTGCTTGTGATGAAACCCAGCTCATCACCCCTCATCATCATCACCATCATCATTATCCAAAAATAGAGCTAAGAAAAACTCACTGATAAAGAAGATGGGACAAGAATTAAGTTTTCAAAGAAATGGTGAGGGACATCTAACTACCCTCTACATAGACAAGTATATTTTTCAATTTGTGAACAGAGTTCCTACTGCCATAGCTCTCTGGCTCCTTTGGGACTTCCTCCCCTACCATGATGAATTCTTCAATGAAAATGAAATATCTTTTAGTAACTCTTTTATTTTTAATTTTTTTTTAAATTTACATCCAAATTAGTTAGCATATAGTGCAACAATGATTTCAGGAATAGATTCCTTAGTGCCCCTTACCCACTTAGCCCATCCCCCCTCCCACAACCCCTTCAGTAACCCTCAGTTTGTCCTCCATATTTATGAGTCTCTTCTGTTCTGTCCTCCTCCTTGTTTTTATATTATTTTTGTTTCCCTTCCCTTATGTTCATCTGTTTTGTCTCTTCAAGTCCTCATATGAGTGAAGTCATATGATTTTTGTCTTTCTCTGGCTAATTTCACTTAGCATAATACCCTCCAGTTCCATCCACGTAGTTGCAAATGGCAAGATTTCATTCTTTTTGATTGCCGAGTAATACTCCATTGAATATATATACCACATCTTCTTTATCCATTTGTCCATCGATGGACATTTGGGCTCTTTCCATACTTTGGCTATTGTTGATAGTGCTGCTATAAACATGGGGGTGCATGTGTCCCTTTGAAACAGCACACCTGTATCCCATGGATAAATGCCTAGTAGTATAATTGCTGGGTCGTAGGGTAGTTCTTTTTTTAGTTTTTTGAGGAACCTCCATACTGTTTTCCAGATTGGCTGCACCAGCTTGCATTCCCATATGTAACTCTTGATGTAAATGCAGTATGAAGTGTGCAGGATCATCTCTGAAATGTTCTTGTCAAAAATGTTTAGCCCGAACTTAGTCAAGCTTTCAGATCTCACTTCCAGTTCATAGAAAATATGAGGGATAGAAGATCAAGCTGAACACTAAGAAGAAATAATTAGACAAATTCAGAATATGGAGGAAATTCCAAAAGTAACCATCATGGGGAAAATGAAGGAACTGTTCTAGATTGGAAGATGGAACAGATGGATGTAATGAATAAAACTTGATTGGATCCCAACTCAAGGAAATCTAGCTATAAAATATGTATTTGGCAAATAATCGAAGATATTTGACTACTGTCAATATAATAGATAAGAGACATTTCTGTTGATTTTCTTCAGAGAGATGATGTTGTGGTAAATAGAATGACCTTACTCTATCCTTCAATATGGTCTCTCCACATAACTAGCGTGGTCTTCCTCATAGCGTGGTGGACTCTGGGGAGTTGGACGATTTATGTGAGTAACTTCCGGGGGGAGAGGGAAGGCTCCTAGGTTCTTAAAGACAAAGCCCCAAATTGGCATAGCTTCACTTTCACTACATTCTGATGTTCCAAGCAAATTGCCAGACCAGCTCAGATTGAAAAGGAGAGGCAGTCTGCACTTCCTGATGGGTGGAATAACACACGCTTACAAAGTGGGAAGGAACTAACGACCGCCATCTTTGAAGACTATCTACTCTCCGCCTCCAAAAAAAACAGATTAAATATCTCAAGTGGTGGAATGAAAGCCACACCCTCCACAATCCAAGAGAAATCTAGACATTGAAAACATGCCTCTTTTATAAATAAAAAATTCATTGAGAAGCTCAAACCAAAGGCAGTCAAGCATTTAGTCTACAAAGCATTTCTTTTCTCTCCCTTGTATGCAAGTCTAAGGAGCAAATGCAGAAAAGGACAGAGGTAAGACACACAAAGATTAGGACATTATTCCCTCGAAAATATTTTATTTTAGCCCTATTCTCGTTTTCAGGTTTTCTTTCCCGCTCTGAGCAGTACTTGAAGAGTGAATCCAATTGAAACAGTTGAAAATGTATTTTACTGATTTTTGTCTTCCTACTATCTTTGAGAGAATTTGACATACTGAGTACCCAACAAATGTCTGTTGAATTCACTGAATGATTTATATTTATCATACAAACCGTTATGCATCTAGGAGTTAGGGTTTTAGGAAATTAAAAAGAGCTAAAGAAATTCGTGTATTTGCCACAATTGAGAAATGAGCTGTCTGGTTCACAACTATGTAGGACAGAACCATGAGCCCAGCAGTAAGCAAGAACTTTATCTCCGCAGTCAAAAATAATTACTAATGGGGGAGCAGAGTGGCTCAGTCAGTTGAGTGTCCGACTTTGGCTCCAGTCATGATCCCCCAGCTCATGGGTTCGAGCCCCGCATTGGGCTTTGTGCTGACACCTTGGAACCTGGAGCCTGCTTCGGATTCTGTGTCTCCTTCTCTGCCCCTTCCCTGCTCATGCTCTTTTTCAAAAATAAGTAAATATTTAAAAAAAAATAAAAAAATAATTATAAATCCCGTTGAAAAATTCTACACTTATTAAGAAGGGCTTTCAGACGTCGCTTCAGAAAATATTCACGATGACCTTAGTCTTCCATTAGGCATATGACGACAGAGGTGGCTGGGACTGCAGAAATGGCTGCGATGGATGCTGATCCTGACCACATTACGAGGAACCAATGCAGATGTAGATGCTTGCAAGTTTTTTACTTTGGGTGGTGGTAGGTACTGAACTGTGCCCCTCCCAAATTCATATTCAGAAGTTCTAACCCCCCAGTGTGACTATATTTGGAAACAGAGACTTTAAAGAGGTAAGTAAGGCTTAATGAGGTCATATGGGTGAACCTCAACGAATAGGGCTGCCTGTCCTTAGAAGAAGAAACACCAGGGTGAGTGCACAGAGAAAAGGCCATGTGAGGACATGGTGAGAAGGTGGCTTTCTGTAAACGAGAGACATACCTCACCAGAAACCAATCCTGCCAGCACCTTTATCTTGGTCTCCCAGCTCCCAGAACTGTGAGAAAATAAATTTCTGCTGGTTAAGTCACTCAGTCTGTGGTATTTTGTCATGGTAGCCGTTGTACGCTAATAAAGGCTGGCAAACAGAGCATTCATATAAATATGCTCCCATAAAAGCTTATTTTAAAAAATGAGATAATTGAAACATACAGAAAATAGCAGAGAATTAAATATATATACACACATAAATATATATATACATATGTATACACACATATACATATATGTGTATATATGTATGTATACATATATACACACATACATACATATATGTGTATACACATACACACATATACATATATATCTATATATGTATATACATATACATACATATATACATATATGTATGTATATGTGTATACATATATACACACACACACTCATATATATATACATATATACACACACACACACACACTGTATACATCCAACCACTGGTGTACCACTCAGATTTTAACAAATGTGGACAGCCTGTATTTGCTTCAGATCATTAAGAAATAAATTTTATATTTCAAATGTGCTTGGTGCCCTTTAGATCTGCTTCCATATCCTCCTACCCCTCACAACTATTCTGAAGCTGGAGGCCGTTCCTGTCCACACTTTTTTGTACTTATATATATGCATGTGTCAAAAAGCAGCATATGGCACTGCTTTGTATTTTACATAAATGATGCCTGTACATACTTTTCTTGCAACTTTACTTCTTTCCCTCAACATCGTCTTGAGGTTTATGTGCGCATTTTGATCCATGCAGTTACAGGTGAATTATTTCCACTGCTCTGTCGTTTGCCACTGTATGGGTGTGCCGCTGTTGACTTCTCCATTTTCCTGCTGACAGATACTTAGGTTGTTAGCAGGGTTTCAGAATTCTAAACACTACAGCCTAGACCAACCTTGCATGCGCGTCCTACCACAGAGTACTTGCGTTTGCAATTTTACTAGCTATTGCTCTCCCAAATGATTGTGCCAATGGTTGGGCTTTTAATTTTTCCCAGATATGATAGATCTGAAACCTTTATTCATTGTTTATTGTTTTATGAAGAATAAGTTACACACAACGAGCGGTGCCATCCGATGATCTTTGACGAGCGTATTAACCTGTGAAATCAGAACGATCATCCTGTTTCCCCGTGCTCCCATGCAATCCATCTCTCCCTCTGCCTCGACTCCCAAGGAAGCACTGGACTGTTTTAACAGTAGACTAATTTTCATTTTAGAAAATTTTATATAAATGGAATCATACAGTATGCTTTCTTTGTTTCTCGCTTCTTTCAGTTTAGTGCTGTGATTTTGAAATTCATCCACAGTGCTGTGTGTAGCAGTAGGACGTTCCTTTTGTTGTATGGAGATTTTCTGCTTATCCATTCACCCTTTGGTGAATTTAAGTTATTTGCAGTTTGGGGCATTACAAAAAAAGCCTGCTATGAACATTTCTATGTGGCGGTTTGCTTTCGTTTCTGTTGTAAGGACAAAGGCTGCGTGGCATGATAGGTAGATGTTTAACTTTACTCAAGGTTTTTATTTGCATTTCCCTAATGGTAATGCTGGCCACCTTTTCATGTGCTCATTGGCCATTCATAGATCTTCTTTGGTGAAGTGTCTGCTTAAATCTTTCGTTCACTTCCTAATTGGGTGACTTCTTATTCTTGAGTTGTGTAATCTCTTTATGTATTCTGGAATTCTGGATACAGTTCCTTTATCAGATACTTTTGCCAAATGTTTTCTCCCAATTTGTGGCCAGAAATTTCATTTTCTTAAGCATGTTTTAAAGAGTACAAGTTTTTTGAAGAGCAATTTCTCAATTGTGTGTGTGTGTGTGTGTTGTGCCGTTTCTGCTTTAAGAAATCTTTACAAATGCGGGGTTCACTAAGGTTTTCTCCAGTTTTATTCCACAGGTTTTAGCTCTTTTCTTTAGGTCTACATATGGGGTGAAGGTGAAGATTCACTTTGTGTGTGTGTGTGTGTGTGTGTGTGTGTGTGTGCGTGTGCACGTGTGTCTAGTTTCTGGCACCATTTGTTGAAAAGACTATCTGTTTCTTTGAAATGCCTTGGCACTTTGGTTAAAAATCAGCTTACCATATGTATAAGGTTTATTTCTGGATTCTCTGTTCTGTTACATTGATCTATATGTCTATCTTTACACCAGTTATCACTGTCTTGAGTGCTGTACCTTTATAGTTTGGAGATCAGGTAGTGTAAGTCTTCCAACTTTGTTCTATTTGTCCAGAAGTTTTGGCCAATACATTTCTATATACATTTTAGAATTAGCTTGTTGAGTTTTACAAAAATTTCAGATGGGATCTGGATTGTAATTGTGTTGAATCCATAGGTAAATTTGGGAGCACTGACATCTTAATATTATCAATACCTCACCATGGTGTAGACCACCATTTACTTAACTCTTTCATTTTTCTCAATACTCCCCTACAGTTTGGTGTAGAGATCTGGCACATCTTTGGTTGGACTTATGCCTAGGAATCTGAAATTTTGCTGCTGTTGTAAATGGTATCTTTTTTACATTTTCTTTTTTAAACTATGTTGCTGGTGCATAAGCCTTGCAATACTGGTTCTAATAGTTCTCTGTACATGCTATTGAATTTTCTAATGCATAATGTCACTGAGTAAATAATGACAGTCTTATTTACTTTCTCATCCTCATACCTTTTGCCTCTTTCCTAGGCTTACCAGTGCCATATGGAGCGAGAATAGTGAAAGCAGGCATCCTTGTCACATAACCGATCTCAGAGGGAAGGTATAGAAGGCAGGATAATAACCCCCAAAGATGCCCATGTCTTGGCTCTCCAAAACTTGCAGACGTGTTACACGGCCAAGGGGGGTTAACGTTGCAGATGGAATTAACGTTGTGTATCAACGGGCCTTAAAGTAGGGAGAAAACCTAGATTACCTGGATGGACCCAGTCTAATCACAAGATTCCTTAAAAATGCAAGAGGGAGAAGGAGGAGTCAGTATCACAACACGGTGATTTTAGCACAGTGAAACCTGTATCAGCCTCCTAACCTGCACAACTGTAGGATAACCGATCTGTGTTGTTTTTGAGTCACTAAAGTTTGTGGTAATTTATTACAGTGGCAATAGAACACTAATGCAGATATTTGAGACTTTCCAACAGTATGATGTTTGCTGTAGGGTTTTTACGGATATGTTGTCTCTTTGTTTTGTATTCCTTCCAGTTTATTTCTGAAGTGTATTTTTAACTCTAGTATTTGCTCTGAGCTGTCGGCTCTCATTTTCTTTCCTCCTGTTGCTTGCCTATCGAATCTGAGCTTTTCCAATGTTGATGTTTGATTGTTCTTCCTTAGCTTCTATCATTTCTTGAATTTCTTTCTTCCATTACTTTTTAAAGAATAGGAGATCACGGTTTTTTGCTGCTTTGTAAACATGATTGGGCATCTTCGTTTTCTGTGGGTGTATTATACAGGTTGTTATCCTGTTTTCTTAGAGGATAGTAGGATGTGGTTGTGTGTAAATTGAGATGGATTTCCCTATATTTTTCGATTTCTGTGTAGGAGGTGAGTTGCGCCAGGACAGTTTCCTAGTTTTGGGGTCCTAGGGTTCTGTCCGCTGCAGTTACTAGGCAGTGGCTTTGTGTGTCCTGTTAGTGCTCTCTGAATTCGGTCCTGTTTGGTCCCCTCTTCCATCCATCCTTCCCTTGTCAATGCTCTACACCAACCACCTCCCCCAGGACAGGCTCACTAAGGGGTAAGAGCTACTTCTGATGACTCGAAGCCCACGTGGCCCCAGCACCCTCATACTTTTCTCTGCAGGCTCCTTCTACTAGCTGCCAACCACCGAATGCTGAACGGCCCTCTCTGCTTCCATTGTGGTTTTGGAGCCACCAGTGGGGATGGCCACATCGTGAGTCCCCCTTAGGTTGCTTCTGCGTGTTCCTCCAAAGCTGTTGCTCCCACGTGATCGCACAGCTACTGATGGTGTTAGCTCCAACTGCTCAGATTCTGGGATTCACAGGGTTACTCTACCACCTAATTTAGGGAAGATGATGTCACTGTGTTTTTCTTTTGCTATAGGATAGCTCCTGGGGGTTCGGGGAGATTAAAAAACCATCTGCTGTCGCTACCATTGTGCTTCTTAAAACTGATTTTTTAATTTAAAATGATTTGCATTTTTCTATTTATATTTCAATGCCCAGGATAGGGCAGACTATGCTACAATAACACATAAATTCCAAACTTTACAAGCACTTCTTTCCTGCTCATGTAACAGCCCAGCTCAGTGGATGGGCTCTCCTGGTAGTTTTCCGAGTGGTGACGGACATGCCCTGGCCGCTTCCAATTGGCAAATTCCTTGTTTATATCCAAACGGGAAGAGAAGAGAGTGGTCAATCATGACCACTGCGTGTGAAGACAGGGAGTTTTATTGCCATTTTCAGAAGTCGCATATTATCACTTATCCCAACATCTCAGCACTCAGCCACATGGCCCCAAACTAACCACAACAGAGGCTTGGAAAGGTAGAACAACATAAGAATCTTTGTCACAACTCTGCACCGTTGGCCAAGTAACCCTGGGAGAAAAGACAGACTATAAAACATTAAGACCCTGCTTATCTCTTTATGCATCTGTAAAAGAATTTCAGATGTCATGTGATCAAAGAACACTCACCATCTGTTTTTAATAGGGTTTTAATTCCATCAGTACAAAACTTTAAATAAAAAAAAACTTTGTGATTTTGATTGTTTTTACGTCTGCAAAAAACCTTCCGCTGGTTTTCCACAGCCTCCAATTGCTGGCAAATTTGGGGGAGAATAAGAAAGTATATAATTAAACAAAATTAAATCGTCTCCAATTATAAAGGTTCCAGTTACACATGGCTTTTGGAATTTTAAAGAATTAAACTATACCACTAATACACAAGGGGAATGGTGGTTTAGCATCACTTATAAACATAAATGTGTTCACAAACATTCTAAATATCCAATATACATACTTCAGAAGAACAGTGACCTTAAGACAATGATTTTTATTACCTTTAGTCTACCAAGCTTGACACTATAAATATACTCATTCAAAAAATTAACACAATATTTAAATAAGAGTCAAGTTCATGAAAATTTACAAAATATAACCAATGTATTCTGACTTATGATCACATCTTAAATATTTCAGCTTTACTCTTCTAGCCTGGTCAGGCTATTTAAAAATATTTGCACACTATTTTAACAAATTCAGGATATAAAACAGTAGGAATTTACTAAGTTTTCCCATTATAAAAATTAATATAGCAATTCTCAAAATACTGAAAAAACCGTTTTATGAAAGCAGTACCCACATCATAACAACTTATTTAAGAACACATCTTCAAAAGGCACATTTGAATTACTAGTATTTATCTCAAGATAGTAGTTGAGTTTTGAATTTCCAGTCAATTTCCCATGATCTCAGCGTTACGATCACGGAAGGCCGGGGTTGGAGGTAGGAGAACACAGGTGTCCAGTGAACTTTCGTTAAGGCAGCGGTGTTCTCACTTGCCACACCCATGGAGCCCAAGACAGGGAGGTGAGGGAAGGGGGGGTCTGCACATCTGTCTTCCGTCCTAATCGAACCCTCAGGAAACACCTTTTACACGAAAATACTTAAGTAAAAAAAAAAGAAAATCACAAGACAGAAAGCTAAAAAAAAAAAAAAAAAAAAAAAAAGGCCCAGAGCACAAACTGCCAGTTTAGTTTGAGTGGTGGTGTTCCTTGTTTGGGGCCCGAAGAAGAGGATGAAGCTTCTGGTTCTTCAGAATCACATCTTCATACTGGGCTCGTCTCAAGTTACATCATCCGGGAGTTCACGGTGCTACAAAATCCTAGCATGTCAGACATACTGATTTTCAAAATCAAATCTAAATGACTTTATGGTTATCTCTGTCATGTTCCCCTTTAGCAAGGGCTGATATTCTACAGTTGACTGTAATTATATCAGCATCGGTAACCTCAATACCCTACAATACTATAATAACTACTGTTATTTTTAAGGACTTATGCCTTAGGACCCCAAAATGCAATCCAATATGCACTTTGAGGTATGGTTTACTTTTCAGTGAAGTTAATACTAACTGAAGCACTACACAGACTAAGATCAGTAATCTAAAGTACTAATTGACTACATAATTGATTCCATGGCAGAAACAAAAGGGACTTTTAGTGCTATGGTGGAATTTCAAAATATTGGCGATCTACTTTAATTTCATATTATTCCTCTCCAGTCTCAGCTGAGTGCCTCCATTTTCTAAAAAGGGAGAGTATCTTTAGATTCTTCCCCTTACTTTAACAAAATAATTGACCAAAAATATTCTGAAGCACAGAAAATAAAATGGTCACCTGTTACTTAACCAAGATATAATTTTCCATTCCCTAACAATGGTCACTTTAGGGGCAATTACTCAAGTTCTAAAATAGCGGCTTTTTAAATTAAGGCAACATTATTCTTACCAGATTTTCTATTAACCACTCTACTGAAGTTCACAAGAGCAGTTTCACCCTTGAAGGCCTTTTATAATGTAAGAAGAGTGAAGACAACGTCCTTCTCAGTGTTTATAAAGAACATAGAATATAAAAAGTTATTCAAAGTCAACAAATACCTTATGTTTCTACTTGGAATTCTAAAGTAATTACAGTCATTTCAGAATGTGTAAACCATGAAATTACCTTTTCAACTAACAAAACAACATAAAATACAATTTTTCTACAAAAATACAATTTAGGAGATATACCACTTCTTCCCTGAAACAGAAATTTAATATTTGGACAAAAAAACTGTAAACTTTTGATTACATTCAAAAGATAACCTTTTAAAGACTTACATTATTTGAGGTTTTGGCAACTGGAGATCTTAACAGCAGATTCGCCCTGCAGTAATGTTCTAACAACATAATAATGCCACATGTTTTTTTCTCTTACGCTTACATCTGCTACCAGGAAGAGAAAAATGGCTTCCTGCAGTGGACGGTCTGGGTGAATGAACTGCTGAGGTGGACAATGCGGCCCTGATTTCTACCTTGACTGCGTTCCACAATCACACAAGGCATTTGTACCAACTGGACAGGACTCTTCCCATCTTTCAATGCCTGAGTAAGATTTAAGATCTGTGGAAAAAAGAGAGATTTTCACCAGTTCAAATAAGATAAAAACCTTCATTCAGTTCACTGAATAATGGCTATTTTAACCATTTATTCATAACTACAATCTTTATGTCATCCACTTCTGCCCAACAGAGATGACAAGGAGTAACTGCTATAAATACATACTATACATATATATATATATATATATATATGTCTGTACACAAAAATAGACACACACGAGTGTACAAAATTAGCATTAAATAACTTTTGCCAATTAGTAACTTTAAAATATTCTAGAATGCACTGATGTCCAGAAGCAATCAGAAGACTGAATAAAGTGAATGGTTCCACATACTCCATTTGACATAGAAGCTAGACAGATTCTGGTCTCAAGAGTCTGCTTTTTCCATAATTTGGCTATTGTAGACAATGCTGCTGTAAACATCAGGATACGTGTATCCCTTTGAATCAGTATTTTTGCATTTGCTGATTGCAGTGCAATGGCGGAATCGTACGGTAGTTCTATTTTTAACTTTCTGCAGCACCTCCATCCTGTTCTCCAGAGTGGCCGCACCAGTTTGCATTCCCACCAACAGTGTTTGGAAGGAGCTCAAGTGTCCATCGACTGATGAATGGATGAGGAAGATGTAGCACATATATACAATGGAATGTCACTCGGCCATAAGAAAGAATGAAATCTAGCCATTTGCAGCGAGGTGGATGGACTAAAGAGTGTTATGCTAAGCAAAATAAGTCAGTCAGAGAAAGACAAGTACCGTACGATTGCACTCATATGTGGAATTTAAGAAACAAAACAAACGATCACAGGGGAAAAAGAGAGAGGCAAACCAAGCAACAGGCTCTTAACCACAGAGAACAAACTGATGGTTACCAGAAGGGAGGCGGGCAGAGGGATGGTTGAAATAGGAGATGGGGATTAAGGATGCATTTATTGTGATGAGCACTGGGTGTTGTACCTAAGTGTTGAGTCACTAAATTGTACCCCTGACACTAACATTACACTATATGCTTACTGGAATTTAAATAAAAATTAAAAAAAAAAAACATTATCCACTTATTCAACAAAAAAATTTGTTGCGTGCCTACTACGTGCTAGGCTCTGTTCTAAGTGCTGGGGCTATAACAGTAGAAAAAAACAAAACAAAACCCCCATTTTCACAGAACTCACATTTTAGCAGGGGGAGGAGTCAATAAGCATGAATAAGTAAATTACAACATGTATCACAGGGTACAAGTGCCATGGGAAAGCATGACACAGGCACTGGGTTAGAGAATTTGGGAAGGTACCCATTTAAAATAAAGTTTCATTTAAGACTTCACTCTTAAATAGAAAAAATAAAACTAGAAAGAGTAAAATATATTACATTACATGTTTAAACATACTCTTAGAATTGCTACTTGAGCACATAAATAAGGGTGTGAAACTCAACACATAGCTTACAGCCTATTCTACTCTGTTCAGATAATAATTCAGTTTCTTTTTTCCCCCTGCATATCAGGTAAAAAAAAAAAACCCTTTGTTATGTACTTTAGAAATAAAGATGTCTTCTTCAAGTATTTGAAAATATCTAATAATATACAGATAGTGTGCATTTTAGTGGTTCTTATAAAGATTATTTAATAGTGATAAGCATAAAGGTTTCAACATAAAGCCATACTAATAAATAAAATTCACATTACTTTGAACAGTATAAACTGGATGCTTTAGATCCTGGAAAATCTGAAGTATTTAATACCTCAGGGAAATAAATCTTTACTAGCTATAGTAGCTACTCAATGTATTTATGTTTTAGATTCCCTTTTAAGTTCTTCCCTTAAAATTTCCAGGCTGGATAACAAGACACAAAGAATTTATGAAATTCACATTTATAAACATTGTTCTTATCACAAAAATAAATGTGGGCACCAGCATGGCTAAGGAATGAAACGTTCTGGTTAGTTTCCTCTTCTGGTTTTAAAAATTCTATTCTAAAATTGTTAGTCTAAACACAAATTTAAGTAACACCTAATATTTTCCTGACTCTAAAGACATGGTTGTTGGGGCGCCTGGGTGGCTCAGTTGGTTAAGCATCCAACTTCTGCTCACATCACGATCTCACGGTTTGAGTTCGAGCCCTGTGTCAGGCTTGGTGCTGACAGCTCAGAGCCTGGAGCCTGCTTCGGATTCTGTGTCTCCCTCTCTCTCTGCTCCTCCCCCCTCATGCTCTGTCTCTGTCTCTGTCTCTCTCTCTCAAAAATAAATAAACATTAAAAAACAGTTAAAAAATAAAGACATGATTGGTGTAGAGAATCTAGAAAACAGAATGGTATAAACAAAATGAGAGTCATTCTACAAGATTAACAATTTTCAAATATATAATAGCAAATATTATTCAAGCCTAAGAACTATCCTAAATATTAATGTTTCTTTGAAAATTGTTAAGACACTTGATAATCTTGCATTTATTTACTAAAGAAACATCTACTGAGCATGCACTATGTTGGGGAGGAGAGAAGACTGAATAGGAGGAAAAAACTCATGAGAGCCCTCTAAATTACACACTTTCTAGAAACAAAAAGCCATATGAACAAATAACTGGAATAAAAATTGATAAACACTTTAACAACAGTGGACCTAGGCCCTGACTTAAAATCTGAACCCCTCCACTACATATCACCCATTTTTTCATTTCTCAAGGGATAAACAAATCTATTATTGTATGTTTAAAAACTTTTTAATGTTTATTTACTTTTGAGAGAGAGAGAGCACGTGCGCGCGCACGAGTGGAGGAGGGGCAGAGAGAGAAGGAGGGGCAGAATCTGTAGCAGACTCCAGGCTCTTAGCTGTCAGCACGTGGGGCTCGAACCCACGGACCATGAGATCATGACCTGAGCCGAAGTCAGATGCCTAACTGACTGAGCCACCCAGGTGCCCCAATTATTGTATGTTTAAATTAGAGAAGACTATTTTTAGAAAGAGGTTAAGCATTGTAGGCAAAGAAGAAACACTTCAGAAGTCTCCATCTATGCTGCATATGAGAACTCAGTAGTGATGTGACGGTTAGGCCAAGGGCGGATGGTATAAACTCTCAGACTTCTGCATATAGACTTTGCTCTCCTTTAGCCTATTTCACTGGTCCTCAAATGTTAGTGGGTATAAGAATTACTGTACTATCTAAAACCACCCATAATCGCTTTATGGTTGATTTTAAGCTATTTTCTAATAGTAATATTCCCAATATATTGTTTTCACATCAAATTTTTGAGTAAAATGGACATCAGTATGTGTATTTCCAGGGAGTGCTGCAGAAAACGGAACTCTGAGTGGCAGGAAGAGTCTAGAAAGACAGAACTGGAGCTTGAAGGAAAACTGTCCTCCAGATGAAGAGGAAAAGGCACCTGAGGAGTGGCAACAACACACACAAGGGCACCACTGGGAGACGAGAAATGGGAGGGAGTAAGAGTTAAGAGTGACCAGGCTTAGAGGAAGCCATGAGTGACGAGTGCCAGGGCAGGTGTACAGGACAGAGGCAGACTACCAAAGGTCTTGTTGACTGGCACCGGAGCCTGTACACAGTGACAAATCATGGAAGCTGTAAGTCACAGGAGACATGGTCAGATTTGCTTTCAGAGACATGGTTCCAGTTGAATGTGAAAAACAGGAAAAGAGGCCAGGATACCATTTAGAAGATCATTAAATGCAGAGAAGTGATGATAAGGGTCTCAGGCAGAGGCAATGCCTAAATGCAGACTGAGACCCCCTTATTTCATAGATTCAACATCTTAACCCTCTTGAGCCAAGGTTCCTCCACGTAAAATGCAGATAACTATGTAGAGCTGCTATTAGAATAAATGACACCAAACATCAAAGTATCTAGTAAAGGGTAAAGTACTCAGGAGGTACTGAAGTGTTACTTTCATTGTCTTTAATGTCAATTGTTACTGAATCTGCAAATGAGCTTCCGGTTTATAAGTCACTGAATAGAAGTTCACTGTGTATTCATAAGACGGCTTTATTTATTATTTCTGCCACTTTCTCAGACCACGTGTAAAATTATTTCACGTAAGTAAGTATTTTCTGAGGTCCAGTGTTCCCAACAGGCATAGGCAGAACACAAAATGAACGGCCTTAGACTCTTAACTATAGAACAAACCGAGGGTTGCTGGAGGGGAAGTGGGTGAGGGGATGGGCTAGATGGGTGATGGGCATCAAGGAGGGCACTTGTGATGAGCACCGGGTATCATACGTAAGTGATGAATCGCTAAATTCTACTCTTGAAACTAATATTACACTGTATGTTAACTAGTTAGAATTTAGACAAAAACTTGAAACATAAAAAATAAAATAAAATGAACAATCTTATTGAACCTGATCATGACCTACTGCTATTTAACGTAACATTCGAAATCTTTAACTTTAATAAACATTACCAGTTCCAGACTGTTTTTAAAAAAATGACTTCATACTAGCTCTTAGTTCCAGTCCAAATCTTTCTGAGAAGAATTAGAATACGTCACTGATAATGTGTGTAAGACTAAAAACTTACTGTAAACTAGGGCAAAAGACTTGGCTGTACCAAAGCACAAGTCTGGAGTTAACTGGCAAAACTGGAGGGCAGAGGGATTTAAGGAAAATTATAAACAGTAGAAATAACAAGTATTTTGACTTAGTTAAGGAACTGGCTGAAAAATGATTTTGTTGCTCGGAATATAGGTTACTGTTATTTGTTTTTGTTTGTTAAACTTCTGTTTCAAAGCACTGATTTACTTTAGAACATAAAATAAAACCTGATTTTTCAGATCAGCTTTTTTAAAAAAACAGTTAAAACCAGAAAGCTACATAGTCATGCATGGTCAGGGTACCTTATTCTTTCTGGCTATCAGAAAGACAAAAACCAACCAAAACCAAACTAAACAAAAATGGGGAACCTGGGTGGCTCAGCTGGTTAAGCATCTGATTTCAGGTCAGGTCATGATCTCACGGTTTATGAGTTTGAGCCCCACATAGGGCTCTCTACTGTCAGCACAGAGCCCGCTTCAGATCCTCTATCCGTCCCCACCTCTGCCTCTCCCCTGCTCACTCTCGCTCTCTCTAAAATAAATAAACTTAAAAACAATTTTAAAAAATCAAATTAAAACATATAACCAAGGCATCATTTTATTTTTTTTCTCCAGAACTTGATCTTGTCATTTTTAAATTTTATTACATGCATTTGTAGAATACCTTAACTCCTTTGTGAATGAGATAGGGTATGAACAAATAAACCTAAAAGAGCAGACAGCCTCTGGTATATCTTTGTGACAGATCTCAGAACTGGAATGTCCCCTATCTTTTCAGACAAGCATTTTAAAATTTGTATTTAAGGGGCGCCTGGGTGGCTCAGTCGGTTGAGCGGCCGACTTCGGCTCAGGTCATGATCTCGTGGTCTGTGAGTTCGAGCCCCGCGTCGGGCTCTGTGCTGACAGCTCAGAGCCTGGAGCCTGTTTCAGATTCTGTGTCTCCCTCTCTCTGACCCTCCCCCGTTCATGCTCTGTCTCTCTCTGTCTCAAAAATAAACGTTAAAAAAAATTTTCAAAAAATAAATAAATAAAATAAAATTTGTATTTAAATTCCTCATGTACTAACTTTAATTTACAACAAAAGCTTATACAATTATTTAGAGCTTTTCCCTGAAAAACAAAATTCCTGAGAGGGGTGCCTGAGTGGCTCGGTTGGTTAAGCGTCTGACTCTTGATTTTGGCTCAAGTCATGATCTCACGATCAAGCCCCACATCCAGCTCATCAAGGAGCATGGCGCCTGCTTGGAATTCTCTCTCTACCCTCCCCCCCCCATCTCTCTGCTCCTTCCCGCTCCTGCTTGTTCTCTCTCAAAATAAATAAATTAAAAAAAATTCCCAAGATAAATCTTTACGGATAAGAGAATTCCAGAAGATGGAGAATATTTATACATCACTTTGTTTTAAGCAAAATGGTCATCTTAGGGCATAATTATCTATGCCAGAAAATGTAGCTCAACTATAGTTTGGGATGGTGACACTCTTCGACATAATTATAATCATGGGCCACCTACCTAAGCCCTTCATGCCTGCCTGAGTCACCTAACTCGGCTCCCTGCAAGGCCCCCTGGCTCTGGCCTCCTCACCTGCTGAGCAAATCTACACCTGACTGTCCAGCCTCACCTTCCCTAGTGGTTCTTAATCTTTGCTGGGTTAGAGACACTTCTGGTTGAGGTATAAATTCCACCCCAAAATGCACAAACAGAATTTAGCCTAATTCAGGTATTCACAAAAGAAGGTCTCCTCTCTGGAAATTAGTTTTTTGTGTATTTTTTTCCCCCAGAAATTAGTTTTATCACAACCCTTTCGAATGGTAATCTCTCACTGCTCCGATCCCTTCCACGTGGAATCTATATTCTGGCACTTAAGGCTTCCAAGATCTGGCTCCAGCCTTCTTCTCCAGCCACTTCACTTACTATTTAAAACTTATGACTCCAGCAAAGCACTGCATAAATGCAGATAACAGAGAGCACAGAGAGGTGTACGAGCGAATAATCCATCCTTTTCCCTGACCCTGGCCTCCTCATCACAGCAAATGTTCCATGACAGGAGGAACTGGGTCTTGCTCACAGTTCTATTTCAATCACTTTCTGGTACTAGTTCTGTCAATAAATATTTGGTGTATGAATGGTTATTTAACTTAATCATATTTATTTGTTAAAGTTATATAATGTAATCCTCAGTACAAAAACTAGACTGGTCTTTTTTGCCACAGGTATGCAGCAAATAGTTACCTGAAATTAAACGTGTATTTTAGGAAGAAAAAGTTAATTAGTAAGTCACTAAAAGACAATGTTTACAGTAACTTATCTGTTCATTATACTTAACACTATAAAATTATTCACAATAATTTAGTTTCATTTCAAGTTTTCCTTCCGGAATCTAAGTACTATCAATAGAGTGGAAGAACTAGACATTATCCGTAGACCAGCCAGCCTGCACACCCACACCAGCAGACCTAACGCCTTGTACCTCTAATTAAAGAAAGACGGAGTGACAAGACTGAGTTACTATTAGTACTTTTTTGCCTCACTCAGTGTTCAACTTTGGTGATATGGCGATTTACTGACTGCGCCAGCAAAGGCCAAACACATTCTATGAGAGAAATAATCAAAAGGCAACAGAACTCGGCACTGAAACATCCAAGCAAGTGGACTTGAGGAGGAAAAATACAATAACACTCAGGAAAATAGTTATCAAAATGAAGACAAAGAATTCACAGGAGAGTGAAACTGGTTAACTAAACAATATACAACAAGGTCAAAAATGCCTAATTTAGAGCAAGACAGGAAAGATGCTATTGAAATCAACTTAATTTTTAATCATACGAGCTATTTTGGTTCAGCATAAAAGAATTGCATCTTTGGGTCACAATGGAGAGAAGGGTTAACTACTACTGTTTCAAAGAGAAACTGTCTTCTTAATGAACAAGGTCATAAAAAGGTAACTTACCTGACCCCTCATAACAGACATCTGACTTTCAAAAGTAGCTTTGTTAAATCTTCTGTCAGTCTTTATGGGAAAGGAGGAAAAAAACCTACATTATTATAATTCCAAAAATCAAGAAATTTGAAACAAATATTTGAAAACAAAGGAACTCTTCAACTTAGCACATAAGGCCATTCCAGAGCTTTCCTAATAGATAAAATAACATGTAAAGAGTATTTTTACTTGAAGTATTTTTGTATGTCTCTAGAATGACAAGAATAGTTTATTTATAATCCACTTGGTCCCAAAAGGATTTAAAATGACCTTCCAGCCAATGGGTTTAGGTGTTTTTGAGAGAATTAAACTACAGCAGCTCACCAAATATGTATTACAATTTATGGAGTACTTTTGTAAAAATTCAACTTTTGAAGAAAACAACTTGTCAGATTTTAATAGAGTCTTACTTCAAAGAACACTCATAACCAGTGTAACTTCACAAATTTATGCTCCTGTAAAGTAAAGCTGTTAATTCCTTTTTAAGTCAGGCTCTACACCAGAAGCAGTAAACTGCAAATTAGCTCTATTAAGAAAATCTCGTTTGAGATTTATTTCGTTTTCCGCAAGAATTAAAACGAAAAATTTATTTACCTTAAAAAGTTCATGAAGATCTTCACATAAATCTTGCACAAAGTTCATGTCAGAAATATATGGCAGAATCAAGTTTCTTATTTCTTCAGAAAAAGGAACTTTTGCTTGAGGAAGCCAAGCCCAGTGAAATGGATCTGAAAGAAAAAGGAGAGAGAGAGAGAGGAAGAAGTTATCAGAGAATAATCATCCTGATTCCAAGTTTGGATGGCGAATTCAGATGGTAAAGCACAGTAAACTATTATTTAGAACTAGTCAGGTTCCTGAGTTTTAAATAGTAAAAGGTAAGAATTTTGATAATCGGTCTCTCTCAGACAGCCCTATATCAAAAAATACATCTGAATCCCTGGTCTCTAAACTTGGAAATTAAGGGACACCTATAATTTGTTCACATACACCAGATCAAATACCATGGCTAAGATTTCCCTGCCCTCCTCCCAGTTACAAATTATCAGGAATTGACCACTCACGAGTGTGTGTGTGTGTGTGTGTGTGTGTGTGTGCGTGCACACATGTGTATGTGCACGCATGCACATGTGTGGAAATATATGATGTTTCAAAGTCTTATCTAAAAAAATTTTTTAAGTGTTATTTACTTATTTATTTTGAGAGAGAGAGAGAGAGAGAGAGAGAGAGAGAGAGATTGCAAGCAGGGGAGGGGCAGAGAGAGAGAAGAATCCCAACCAGGATCCATGCTGTCAGCGCAGAGCCTGATGCAGGGCTTGAACTCATGAACTGTAAGATCACGATCTGAGCCGAAATCAAGAGTTGGAGGCTTAACTGACTGAGCCACCTGTGAATGTTCCAAACTTTTAAATCATTAGTAGGTGAATAGGCAAATGTCTCTAAGGGATCAAAGATCCATGACTTCAGGCTAATTCTAGTTCTCTCCTAAGAAGACTGTTAAATCTACACAGTACTAGGATGAGAAAGATTCGTAAAGTCGTAGAATCTTCTGGAGAGGGTGCATATTCCAATTCCTGCAAGAAAGTATATGTAAGGCTTCTGACAAGATGATCACCCACGGAGCTACTGTGGGCACATCCAATGAGAACCTCCTACAGCTAGAGTCATTCCTTCTGACTTCTCTTTTATTATCTCCCTGTCCACTGTGGGAAGTACACAGTCCATTCCAAAGAAAGCCCTTCCTCTGGCCCACATCTCCCTGCAGCTATATCTAATTTCCTTTTTACTTTTCCCTGACCAATCACATAAAAGCTCTTATTCCATGCCTGCCTTTACTTCTGATCCCTATCCCTCAACTTCTATTATCAGCATTCAAACGCTCTCCCCTAAGACCACCAGCCATCTCGTAAGAGTCTCTCCAAAGGCACACTTGCAGTCCTCATGCTACTTAATGTCTCTGTAGAAAGTAGCAGTCTTCTATCATCTCCCTTTGTGAAATTCTCTCCTGTGTGGCTTTGGAGATACTACTCTCCCAGACTGTACTTTCTATCCTTTAAGCCACTTCTTTTGTTTGCTGGCTTTTCCTCTTGCCTTCAATGCCACCATTCCCCCCTTTCTCTCCTTCATTTACTTGCTAAACATTCATGAGACATTCACTGAGTATTTGTGTACCTCACATTGTCCTAGTGGTGGTATTTGTTCTCCTTGAATTCCCAGAGGTAATAAACACCACCATGGCTTCCGCTACCACGGTGACAGTTTAAAAACTGTATCTTCAATATCAACTCCTCTTTCAAGTTCCAGATCTCTAATCCTCAACTGCATATTTGGTAAAATTTCCCAGATGTATTGTAGGAGCCCTTAACTTAACACTTTTAAAATACAATTTGCATATAAATTCCAAACTATTAGAGGGAAAAAACAATGAAACAAAGACATCTCAAGCCAATTCAACAAAAGATAGGAAAGGAAAAATAAATTGGAATTCATGGTCAATAGAAAAAAGTAAGATGGCAGGAAAAGTACAAACACATTATTTATTGAGACTTTAACTAGAGTTAAATGTACCTTTTAAAAGAATCTCAGATTGGGTAAAAAAAATATCCAGTTAAGTGTTGGGCATAAGTCATATGCTTACAACAAAATGATGGAAGTAAAAAATAAAAGTATAGAATAACACCAGGTAAATGTTAATAAAAAGAAATGAGGTGTAGCAATGTTACAACAGATAAAATAAGTAAAAAAAAAAAAACATTGAGAGGGATAAAGTGAGATGTATTTCACACTAATAAAAGAACAAGCCACCAACAATATAAAATGCTGGGCCTTTATGTATGTCAAATACACAGCAAAAAATGTACAGAAATGCAAGAAGAAATTGCCAAAATCACAATCTTGGTCAACTTCAACTCTCAAAAATTAACAGATCAAGTGGTCAAAAAAATAATATGATTTGACTAACAACTACAAGCTTTAATTAATAGACAGATGCAGAACTTTGTGTCCAGACACGTTCTTTTCAAGTACCTTTTAACTGGCCATCAACCAGATTACAAAGGAATTACTAACAAATTTCAATCAGCAGAATTTATGCAGCCAGTCATAGGTCACAAAGCAATAAAACTTGAAAATAAAAATGGGCAGGTTTTTTTTTAATCAACTGACACAGAAATTTTATTTACTTATTCATTAATTTTTATTAAAAAAAGGTTTTTTAAGGGGCGTCTGGGTGCCTCAGTCATTTAAATGTCCAACTTCGGTTCAGGTCATGATCTCATGGTTTGTGAGTTTGTAACTCAGGAAGTTCTTTTCTTTTTAAATTTTTTTTTTTAATGTTTATTTTTTATTTTCGAGACAGAGAGCACATGAGCAGATAAGGGGCAGAAAGAGAGGCGGGGACAGAGGATCCAAAGTGGGCTCTGTGCTGAAAGCAGTGAGCCCAAAGTGGGGTTTGAATTCACGAACCGTGAGATCATGACCTGAGCTGAAGTCAGATGCTCAACTGACTGAGCCACCCAGGTGCCCCAATTATAATTCTATACAAAAACTTTGTACCCATTAATCCAGATCTCAAGATGTCACGAACAATTTTAAACAAAATAAAACTAGCTCAAGAAGATGTAGCAAACCAGACCCTCAACCACAGAAGAGACTGGTAAGGTAGTTAAAGCACTACTCACTGAAAAGGGGAGAGGTAGGCCTAAACTGTTTTGTAAGTGAATACTACCCAAAACATTAAAGTTAAGTTCTATCCATATATTAAAATAGATGATTCTCATGTTACATACATTTAAAAACTTATTCTACAAGGCTAACACAAGCCAAAAAACCAAAACCAGACACAGTCCCTCAAAAATAAGCAAACAAACATGGCAAGGCCCGTGTAGAATGTATCTTTGCATCCCCAACATCTAGAACAGAGCCTTAGTGAATGATTATTCTTCACCCAGTTTTCCTTTTCCTTTTTTTGATATCCATAAGTTTTGTTCCCTTCCCATTCTGGAAAAGGGTGATTATAGAATGTATAGATGGTTCTAAACACTTACATGCTCTCCACTCATCAGGATGCTTAAAAGGAAATGCCAGACCATTATCAATTGCAGCTATTTTAATAAGTGATTCTTTATCATCAATCCATTTCGTTTCCTAAAGAAGAAAAAAATGGCTGCTGATAAAAAAAGTATATGAATATTTCTAAAAGATCAAGTATTAAATAATTTTTTTAAAATTATTGAAGTTTAAATACCTTTTATTTGAAGAAACTAAAAAATAAAAAATAAGTTGCCTTTTATTAAAGGTCTTACTATAAATAAAAAATAAGTTGTCAGAAAGTACAAATTTCCACACTTGAAGGGAAGAAACCATCGTATAAATCAGTAAGAATTTCATAATCACTATTTTTTATTTGCTATTATAAATTCAGATAGTACTGGTTTCATTTCTTTCCTTTTGGGGAAGAGGACTTGGAATTATTAAGACTTAAAAATATGTTGTTTCAGATAATTTACTGCTAGATATACTGCTTAAAAGTATGACATTTGCAAAATATTGGTATTTTTAAGAGAACTTAACAAAGCTACCTCATTAAAAATTTAGTCTTTCCTGGGGTACCCCAGAAATATTTAGTCCAAACACAAAATGTTTCTAAATAAAACTCTTCAAAGAACAATTATAAAAAGGTCCAGTAGAAGGAATCTCAAGATACCATTAATTACAGAAAGTAGGCCATTCCTAACTTCTACATTCTTGACAGCAAGAGGGATTTCATGTTAAAGAGTATTTATTATGGGGGTGCCTGGGTGGCTTAGTCGGTTAAGCGTCCGACTTCGGCTCAGGTCATGATCTCACGGTTCATGGGTTCGAGCCCCGTGTCGGGCTCTGTGCTGACAGCTCAGAGCCTGGAGCCTGCTTCGGATTCTGTGTCTCCCTCTCTCTCTGCCCCTCTCCTGTTCACGGTCTGTCTCTCTTTGTCTCTCAATAATAAACAAACTTTAAAAAATTTTTAAAAAAGAGTATTTATTATGTAAAGATAAGACGGTTGCCATTAGCAAGTGGCCTAGATAAAAACAAAAGGTAAAAAAGACAATTTTAAAATGAGAAGTATTAGCATGAAGGTCCGTGTCATATATGTCTGGTTTGTTTCTTTTAGTTTATATCAAATATCTTACCTCACTGAAAATGCACAAAATACTTAAGAGCAAAGAATAAAATTTTCAGTAAAATCTAATTGCTCAAGATACACCAATAAAATATATTTAGCAACGATTACGAAAATATATATTTATGTGTGTATTTTAAACTTATTTCTGCTGTAACTGCCATTTATTTTTATTTCTTTTCTTCTATTTACAATTTTATTGAGGTATAATTTACACACAATAAACTTCACATATTAGTGTACAATTTGATAAGCATCCACGGATGTGAAACCTTCACCGAAAGTTTTCTGGTGTCCTTTGTCGTGGGTCCCTCTCTCGCTCCCTCCCTCTACCCCACCCGCAGGCAACCAGGGTCTGCTTTCTGTCACCAGGGATTAGTTTGCACTTTGTAGGTTTTCACATAAATGGAATCAGACAGTGTGTTCCCTTTGTGAGTAGCTCCTTTCACTCAGCAGGATTTTGAGACTCATCCACATTATGGAGTCATAAGACTCAGAAAGAAGTGAATTACTAAAATATAAACACGTCGACCAAAAGTACCAGAACCTTTTTTACATAAAAGCAAAATAAATCTGGTGGTCGTGGTTCTACAACGAATTTCCCAAATTCTAAAAAAAAGTACCAAGCTGGTATCATCCTTCTACTCTAATACAACATAAAAAATAAAGCTGCACAGAGATTTAGAAATTTAAAAAATGCAGTGTAAACAGGGAAGGAAAGAAAAAAGATGAGAAAAACAGCAAAAGGAGATAAAACCAAGGATCTAAGTGAAGGAAATGAAGAAATGAAGAAAAACATAAATTTAAGGAATCTTTTATAGAAATTGTGTGTGTCTCTGTGTATAATTTTGAAATTTCCTTACCTTAACTTCCTTTCCCTGTTGCTTTTCGTATTTGATTAACCAATTGTCATTTCCCCTGTCTTTCAAAACAAAACAAATGTTACTTCATTTTTTATGGATATCATAGCTTAATATCAAAGGAAATATTCTAGTCACCTTTTGATTTTCAAGACCTTAACTGGTTATCTGTGGCACATGTGTACATATTAAAGGCTCCAACCTAACACATACAAGCCAAAAAATACTTACAAATGTTAGCTAACACTTTTTGAGGGTTTACGCTGTGTCAGACATTGTTGTAAGTACTTAACAGGCACTAATTCATTTAATCCTTATAACCATTCTGTGAGGTATGTATTATCAAGAACTATTAAATCAAGGTTATTAAGATCAAGGATAACTTCTCTTCCCCTCAGGAAGAAAAAGCATGTATCTCTATTACCAAGCAAATTTCTGGGTAGGTTCTCACCTAATGTCTGTAGAGAAGTACTCTATGACTCTACATCAAATTTAACGTTAATCTAAGACCACATTAATTAAGAAGGCAACTCTGGAAAAGTATGTAATGCTTTTTCAGCAACTAGTATAAATGAGCAAATATTTTGAATCAGTGGTTCTCAAATTTCAGCATGCTTCAGAATTACCGAGAAGACATGTTAAAACAGACTGGTGGCCCCCTATGCAGAGTTTCTGTTTTAGCAGGACTGGGGTGCACTCTTCTGAAAAGATGCATGTGTAACAAGTCCCCACATGAAACTGACCCGGCCAGTCCAGGGAACCACATTTGGGAACCACTGTTTCAGATGATCTGCACCACTGCTCCATTCTAGCACAGAAGAAAATCAAGTTTAATGTATTTATAGACTATGCTAACAGTTACCTAAAGTCAAAATAAGCATCTAAAATAATTTACACAATCAAGTTTTAATTATTCATATTATGCAGATAATATTTCTGGCTTTGTCCTGTTGCTAAGAAATTCCCCAGGAGGGACAAGAACTGACCTCTACCACCCAGGCAGGAGACTGCTATGAGTTAGAATCTCCAGTACAAGATTAACTCTGCCCAAGGGAGTCAGTACTACATCTGTTTTCCAAGGCAGGTAGAGAAAAAGTGCCTCCAGACTTCTGTATCAAAATTTTATGTCTTTGATTTGGATAACAAGAGTTGAATACAATCTGCAAACTAACAAGATTTGAGTAAACAAGTAAGAGAACTTCAATACCTGTATTTCTGATGATGTAATCCAAAATAACTAATCTTTCAAACTGTGACTGAAATTGTTTTCTAATATTCTCAGGCAAAGGGTCAGCTTCAAATTTCCTAAGCCAATATTCAGCCTCCTTGTAACCTTCAACAAATAACTGAAAGGAACCAATCTATAATTTTAAGAACTAGAGTTAGAAAAGAAAGTACAAGAACAAAGAAATTACTTCTTTAATTTCTCACCAGTATCATCATAAAATGTTATATAAACATAAGAAAAATAGAAGGGTTAACACTAATTTAGATAAGCCATATTTATCAAACTATTTTTATACACTAACTTTAAACAGCCACATAAAGAATACATAGCAAAGTAAAAATGCTCAACCCTAGGCTTTTAAGGAGCATGGAAGCTATTTTAGGATAACTAAAAAAGAAAATGCACATGTGCCCTCAAGGTGAAAATCTCAACTCAGATTGATGTTTTCTAAAAATATTCATTAAAATGAACTTAATTATAGTGGCCAAATATTACACCTGTCCTGGTCATTTAATAACCATGCATACTTTTATCTTATTGAAGAAATACTTTGGGATTTTTTTTACAACATAAAATATGGAATATATCCTTATTTTTTTAAATGAATTCTTCAACTTTGCAGATTAAAGATCTGGTCACAAATTTTAAAGAATTAATCAATCAATCATAACATGGTTTTAAGTGGTTTTTAAGAAAATCCTTTCCTTGAAGATATGTCTGTTTTAAAAGGCATTTCTGTCATTAACATTACTAAATGTATTTATGGCACAGGACACATGGGTTACCTGGTTGGTCTCATAAATACAAATAACCACAAAGAAAATCTATTTCTTATCCTAACACTATGTTCTTATTGTTGGCCTGAAATTTTAACTATATATCTAAAAGGTTTTCTTTAAAGCACTTAATAAGTAGTCATAAATATGGAAATAATATCTTTCTTTAGTCACACTTAATTTTATCATATCCAAGGAATAACAGGCCTTGTAAAAATTTTCAAACTTCCTCCTTACTTGGAGTATAATTTTAAAAACAATTTAAGTTAACCATGAATTTCTACTCAAATTCTTTTATCTAGATATATGCTAGGTATAGCAACCACAAAACAAAATCACAGGTCACATTACATATATATATACATATATATATACAAATTATATATTATATATATTTATATATATAATTATATATACAATTTATATATATTTATATTTAATATATAATATATATTATATTATTTATATTATTTATATATTTATATATAATTATATAATATACAAATTATATATATTATACAAATATATATATATACAAATTACATATATATACATATACACTTACATATATATACACACACACATATATACATGCATATATTACATATACATATTACATACACATACATATTACATATATATATGCATACATATATGTATACACATACACATACATATATATAATGTAAAAATGTAAAATATAAAAAAATAAAAAATATATATAAATTGTATATACATACACACACACACACACACACACACATATATATAAAAGCCTGAAGTTTTTCTAGAATGCCTTCCCATTAACCCTTCCCACTCCTGCTTAGCCAGCTGCTAACCAATCCTTAGGTTTATCTAAAAGTGATAAGAAAAAACAAAATTCATTATGTAGTCCGTAAACAAGAATTACTACCACTTACTTTATACTATGTGCCAGGCACTATACCAAGTACTTGACATGAATTTCTTCATTTTATCTCACAACCTCAAGAGGTAGTTTTTCCCATTCCAGTTTATAGAAACTGGGGCTTAAGGAGCAAGCAACTTGCCCAAGGGCTCAGAGCTAACTGGTAGAGGGGCTGCGAGAGAAACTTAAGTCTGTGCATTTAGCCATTACTTTATAAAGCCTTAGATGCAAACTCCTCCTGGAAACAGTATCCCCAGTCCTCCAAGCTGGGTTAGACATCTCTCCTCTATCCTCTCTGAGAATTTAACCATCCTAACAGCTTTCTCATATCACACTGAGATTGCTTGTTCACTGAAAGCTCTTTGAGAATGAAAAAACTATTTTCTTTATTATCATATCCACAGCCTACAGCACACAATACTCAGGTAATACATGCTGAATTGTCCCCCCAAATAAAGTTTCTCACAGTAACTTACCTTAGGGGGAAGTCCTATCCGATGGAATTTTCTACCTACTTTTGGCACTTTCTCTAAAGCATACTTTTTGCCTCTAGATTTTGCACGGTCAATTGCACTATAGTTAAATGTCTCGCTGACAAGCCAAACCACCTAGAAACACACAGTTTAGAAAAATGGTTATGAGAATTTGCATTATAGTGTTTCTACTCATATACACCATGAAACACACTCTAAAGCTATAAATCAGCGAAGTTCAACCCAATCCTAAATGGTGCAGAGAATCTAAACTAGAAAGGCCTAGCGATTTTGCAAAGTCAGTTAAATGGCACATATTTTTGAGAGAGGCACCTTAAAACTGGCCAGTGGAAGAAAGAAGTAATCATTCTGAGATGTAGAATTAGGAATGGATATTCTGAGGAAGTCTTCAAGTAAAAATTCATAAAGGCTAAATAGAAAGAATTTCTAGAACACCGATATTCTTCTGCCTTCTAAATGTTAGTTCTTTCTCTTCTTGTCTTGTCGTCAGCATCATCTAGGCATCAGCAGCCAGGGAGACTTGCTTGGACACTTTGAGCATCTCCCCTAGAATCAATTTATCAGTTACTCATGTCTCCGGGTTACCAAAACAAGGGCTCAACTTCAGGTTCTGTCATCAGAAATATTACTAAAGTGTTTGCAGAGAAGTAGACGATAAATTAGAAGCACATAATGAAAACCAATTTTCTCCTTTACCTTTGTTTTAGGTACAATATTCAGATGCAGCTTTTCATCCACAAGGGAGGCACCAGCTTCAGAAAGGTATCCCTGATTAGGAAGCAGGCAGCCTCTACCGAAGCAGCAAGGGCAGCAGACCTTATGAACATATTTGGTCCATTTTGGATTCAGTTGGCCATAAGGCTCTTCTGATTTGGGTTTAAATACACCAATAATTTTCTATATAAAATAGGAGACATTTTCTGAGACTTTTAATATAGAGAGAGGATAACCCATAAAATGCATTTTGGTAATCTTTTTCTATTTCTTCCCACCAGATTTGGACATAACCCTTAAATATTAAGAGGTTTAGTTCTCATTGTGTTTTTATATCCATTCTCATTTAACAATGTAAAATCAGTAATCCTTTGGGCTAGTAGTTTTCAAACTGTGCTCTCAGCAACACTAGGAAAGGTGAGAGGGGAAATGAGAGTAGGGCTCTAAGACCCCCTACCACTTAACTAGATTAACTTTGACTTCACTTGTTTTATTACTGGACTTCCAACTTAAGAAAGGGTTCTGTTGATTTCATAATGTTTGAAAACTACTGCTCTAGGTCAGATAGTATCTATTAAATATTCATATTATGTGTTTATTTATCAGCTACTTTCTCACTAGATGTACATTCTAAAGGGCAAGGACTTTGTTAGGGCTGTATCCCAAGTACTCAGAACAGTGCCTGGTACACGGTAGGCATTCAAGCATTTGTTAAATGAACTAATAAAGCCAATGACAAAAAGTCATCTCTAAAATATAAAGGTAATGATAGGATATAGTGAATATCTATGTTGTCAGATTCTCCTACCCTAATCTTTTTCCAGTTATTTTTTTTGTGAATCAATTTTAAATAAATTTTCTCCTCTTAAAAAAAAAAATTGCCCATGGATGTCTAAAGTCTATAATCTTTATTACTGGTCTGATAAAATATATTCATATTAAATTTAGAGGGTGAATTATCCTTAGACAAGAAATAAAAATCTTACTATAATTTTAAGTATATAATTGCTTTATAATGCAATAAAATCTGAGTCACTAGTAAAAAGTTAAAAAGAAAAAATTACTAAATCAAACTTGGAGGAAAGACTGAGAGACTGACATTACTATATATATATATATATATTTAAATCCCAAAAAAGACTGTTTTAAAATGTAACTTGGATCTTTGCAAAGAGTATTAGGATGAAATCATAACCTTTTTTACTCCTGAAGAAAGAACTGCTGGTTATGTATCATTCAGGAAGCTTTTAAAGATAATAATACAGATTTCTGAAAATCTAGACTAATTGGAACAAAGTCCCATATCAACTTCTCTTTTCTGCCCTAGAATTCTACTTTGGTTCATTTCACAATGTCACATTCCAATGCCTTCAAGCTTCAGGCTGCCCAGGTTCCTATGGCATAATGCTGGCAAAAATATTCCTAGGGCAAGCCTTTGAAAGTTTAAATTTCTACTTTGCTTGGCTAATATAGATACTGTAAAGTAAGGACTTACGAATATAAACTCAACAAATCTATAGCTGAATGTGAACATTCTGTAATTGCTTGAAACCAAGTACTAAAATAGTAGGAAAGCAAACTGTGACTTAAAATGAATAGTGCTATTTCTAAATAGCAGAATGCTCTAGTTAAACACAAAATAACCCCCCACCTTTATTTTTGAAAAGAGGGTGCAATCAGATCTATTAGGAAAATAGCTTCAGAACCTCATAATGACTCCACATTTAAATTAGTGTTTTCCAAAATTTCTGTTATATACAGTAGATCTGTGAAATTCTCACCCTCTTAGGATCCTTCACAAAGTAACTTCCACTTGAACCTTGAGAGATTCTTTCTGGAAAAACTCCAAATTCTATTGCTTGCTCTGCTTTCAATATAACATCAGCAAATTCAGGATCATCCAGGAATGTATTCAATGCTGAAGAACCAACAATTATTGCATTAAAAAATCAATGTTGATATAGAACATGACGAAGAAAGGCCAGCTATGAGAATGCTTGTGATAGGGACCTGTGATACTGGGTTAGGTGATTAGCATTAGGACATTAAGGTGCAGAAGAACAAAAGCCATCACATGGCTTCCAGGATGCTCCTTCTCTAGGTTTAAGAAAAAATGTAGTCAAGTATCATATGGGCTGCTTGGATCCTCGCTTTTTTCCCCCAACCCCACTTCTCTTTAAAGTTCAAGTACTGACGCATGAAAAACAAAATCCCTATTTGTTGAAATAATCATACTAATACCTCCGATTGCTCTGAATTCCTCCTCTCTTCCAGTGATTCTGTTCTCCATTCCACCTCCCCTTCCAGCTGTGGTCACACCTCAGATCTGTCATCACCAATACCTGCAACCTCCCCACACCTTTCCATTTCAAGCACCTTTCATCTTCCTCGTTCGTTCCCTCTAGTACCCTGAGTTCAAAAATTATTCCATCCCACTAGGACCCACAAGGCACTGACCTCCCATGTTGCTACTGATCTCTGCGTCCTCACATCCCTCGCTGGCCAGCTTAATTAAATTACGGGCAGGCATCATATAATCACTCTTCTTTTCCTCCCTCCCCTTATCATGGTCACCTGGAAAAATCCCATTAAACTCAACTGGTTAAACTCAACTTTCTGCAGAGTACACCTAGGCCTGGATAGCTGAACTTGACGATACAAACATACACAAACACAAGGCCTGAGAGCTCACTTTAATGTAAATTCATCCCCACAAACCTCAGGTGGGTCCTTCATGCCACCTGGGAAACACACTACGTTCCTGTTTCGGACTGAATCTTTGTGTCCTCCCAAGATATGTTCAAGCCCTAACTCCCCATGGAATTGTACTGGGAAATGGAGTCTGTGGGAGGTAATCAGGTTTAGGTGAGGTCATGAGGGTAGGGCCCCCACAACAGGATCAGTGCCAAGAGCATGCTCTCTCTCGCCCTGTGCCATGTGAGGACACAATGAGAAGGTGGTCATCTGCCAGCCAGCAGGAAAGCCTTGATCTTGGACTCATCTTGGACTTCCCAGCCCTGATCGTGAAACTTCATCTTAGACTTTCCAGCCTCCAAGACTGGGAGAAATAAATGTCTGTTGTTTAAACCACTCAGTCTATGGTATGTTGTTCTAGTAACCTGAACTAGGACAACTCCTGGTACCGTTTCTCCCACTGTTCTGGGCAACTCTCTCATAACCTCCCCCCTCTTCACATTTCCAACACTCCCTCTTTCTCAGACGATCCTTAACAGATGCAATCAGAAATCAGTATCATCAGCACTCCACACCACATCTGCCCACAACATCCTGTCTTCCACCTGTTACTACAGACGAACTAAGCTTGAAGATCAACTCATCCACTTTGTGTCCTAGACCCTATCTCTTCCTGATGATTCCAGGACATTTCTTCAGCAATCCTTCCCTGCATCAATATTTCCCTCTTTATTGGACCACTTCTATCACCATACTAGGCATGCTGTAATTTTTCTCAGCCTAAATCTACTTACTCCCATGTTACTCCTAGATATTCCCTCATTTCTTTGATCCCCTGTATAGCAGAAGGTCTCTATAGTTATTTACATTTAATATCTCCAACATTTCTTCCTCGATTCTCTCTTGAACCCATTTCAATTAGGTTTCTGTCCCAACCACTCCATTGATAAAACTTTTGTTGAGGTACACAGTGACATCCATATTGCTAAATCTAACCTCAGAACTTATCTTCCTTGACCAGTGCCACCATTTGACCCTGTTAATCACTCCTTCCTCCTTCACATGGCTTCCAGGATGCCCCTTCTCCAGGTTTTTCCATTTCATTGGCTCCTCTTTTTCAGTCTCTTTGTTGGCTCACTTTTACCTCGTGACAGTTTACCTTTAGGATGCCCCAGATTCAGTTCATGGTCCTCTCCTCTTCGTTATCAACACTGATGACTCCCAAATTTATTTGTCAAGCCTGGACTTCTACCTTCAACTCCAGACTACGATATTCAACATCTCTACTTGGATGTTTAATGGACAGCTCAAATTTTACCACCCAAAACTCAATTCTTCTCTTTATAACTCCACCTGACTGCTTCCCTCTCAGGTTTCCCTATTTCAGTTATTGGCAACTCCAAATCTTCCAGTTGCTCATGGAAATCCTTGGAATCACCCATGATCTTATACTCTCACCTCCAACATCTAATCCATCAGTAGTTTGCATGGTTCTACCTCACACGAACATCCAGAATCCAATCACATCTCACCATCTCCATTCCTTCCATGTGATTCAAGGGACTATCAACTCTCACCTAGATTATTGTAAGACTCTCTTAACTGCTTTCCCTCTTTCACCCATGCCTTCTCTATACTTGACAGAGAAGCTAGAGTAATCATTTTTTTTAAGTTTATTTAAGAGAGAGAGAGAGCAAGCGTGCACATGTACACATGAGCAGGGGAGGAGCAGAGAGAAAGGGAGAGAGAGAATCCCAAGCAGGCTCCTCACTGTCAGCACAGAGCCTGACATGGAGCTCAATCCCACTAACCATGAGATCATGACCTGAGCCGAAACCAAGAGTCAGGTGCCCCAACCCAGAACTTTTATAGTTCTTGGAACATAACAGGTAATCAATAAACACTTGCAAAATGAATGAACAATTAATCATTTAAAGTGGTACACAAGGCAAAAATTACTCATATTTTACTTTGGAAGGTATTTAAATGCTATTACATGCATTCAACATTATGAAAATTCAAAACATAAACTTACTTATTTTAAAATTTGCCTTCATTTAGACAGAAATACATTTTTTTTTTTTACTAATTTTTAAAAGTATGTGCTAAGAAAAATGCTACAAAAAGTACTATTGGGCATATTTAACCTACTTAAATGAATAAATAATCCAAGTATTTTAGTTACATCACTACAATTGATGTGCTAATTCCTAATCCTTCTTATCTATCCCGTGAAAATAATTAAGAATGGAGAAACTTAGTCTTTCTTTATTCACTGTATATCCTGAGCACCTGGATGAGGAGTCAGCATTTAGTGGGTACTTAATATTTAATTGAATAAATGAAGTATTATTTATGTACTAGAATATGCCAGTAATAATGATCATTAGTCAAATGAGATTCTTCTAGGCGAACGGTCTTTTTTTTTTTTTTTTTTTTTTTTTAAGTTTGTTCATTTTGAGAGAGTGAGTCGGGGAGGGGCAGAAAGAGGAAGAGAGAGAATCCCAGGCACTGTCAGTGCAGAGCCCGACACCGGGCTTGAACAAAGGAACCATGAGATCATGACCTGAGCTGAAGTCGAACACTTAACCGACTGAGCCACCCAGGTGCCCCTAGGCGAAGCCTCTTAATAAGAAAGAAGTTGGAAAGTTTTTTATTTCAACCCTGCCCCTAGCACTAGTGTACTTTTTACAATACGTCACTAGGAGGTGGTCTTCGGGGAAATGTTTAAACACTTTCAACAAGACATCACTACTTTTTTTGTGATCCTTTTATTTGGAAGCGAAACAATGTATAAGCTTCTTCCTTTTCCAGAAATTAAGTCTCCTGTAGTTTCACACCATGTCCTAGACCTGCTATCTGGAGCAAAACAAAAGCGTACTTACTCCTTTCTCTCCAGGAAGAGCCCTTCAAAAAGCTGACGATCATTTCATGTTCCCCTAAGTCTCCTCTACTCTTGCCTCCTCCCATATGGAAGTGTTTTCAGGCTTTTCAGCACACGAGTTGCCCTCTTATTTCACGCCTCAGGTTTCCAATGTGCCCCCTTATGAAATATGGTCTCCAGAATCAAGCAACCCATTGCAGGGAATAGACACATCTCTCAGCATTGACAGTATACCAAAATGAGAAGCACTCTGGTGTCACATTAGTTGTTTAGAAATCTGGTCATACTACTAATGCATACTGAACTTGGACCACTCTTGGTCTCTCCCATGCTGTACTTGAGCAGTTCTTGTGGAAACTACGTGTAGACTTGGCCAGTATTACTATTAAATGTTACCAAACTGTTTCACAGGCTAAGCTTTATGAGTTCATCATGTAACCACCTGCCTTTGTTGCTCTCATGGAGCCCATGCTTATACTCTGAATAATAATAATAATCATTTTCGGTTATAATAATAATTTTATAATTATTATTATATTAATAATAAGCAATATAATAATTATTATTATAATAACTGCATACTAATTCAGTTTCAACCAAAATCAGATCAAGCAGAACCATTCCTATAAAATCAGCCAGGATGTTCTTAATCCCTTTCTCTTTAATTTGTCCCTTATTGAGCAACTCTTTTAAATAAATGAGATAATCTCCCCACATGAAAATGGGCGTTCTTTGAAGATGTCCTGGAATTACCATCACTATCTGGAATGACGCTTAAAAGACAACTGGTCCTGCTATCCAAATTGCTGCTGGAAAAAATGACTACCTACCAACTGTTCTAAAATCAAAGAAACTGTTTTTTAGGAGATAATTTTTCTTGAACTCATAACTCACAATTACATTCTAAAGCTTTCTTCATTTACTTAACTGTACATGTGGCAATTAGTTTAAGTTGGAGGATCTCTCCAAAACTTATGGCGCTTCATGCTGTGAGTGCTCTGGAGATTTGGGTTGAAGGCCTGTCGTCATTGCTAGTTTTGATTTTTAATAGTTGAGGGGCATGGTTAGTTACATTTTCTTTAATGAAGAAAACCTTTTTTTCCGGCAAAATTACTGTTGCTCCTTTTAAGGAATAAACTATTAGGGTTTTGATTTGTCTCTGTATCAAAGAATTTTCTGAGGAAAATCTCAATTCCACCTCTGTGTATTCCCTTCGGGTCTCCTCTAAGAAGCGGTGACCTTCTAGTCCAGCTCTGGTCCCGTCTGAGCTCCTCACTTTCACCAGATATCCAGCACACACTCTCAACATTTGCCAGTGCTGTTCCCCAGTATGTTCCAAGCTTCCTTCCCAGGCTAATTCTTATTGATCCTTCAACTCCATCTGATCACTTGCAACACTGTAACAAAATGATCCAAATCCAAGAAGGGCAGACATTTTTGTTTTGCTGATATATTCCAAGTGCTTAAAACAGTGCCTGGTACATAGTAGGCCCTCAATAAGCCTGAAAATTATTTATTAACAAACTCTGCCCTTAACCACATGTAAGCCTTATCACTGGTCCTTTAGGAAGCAGAATTGAAAATGGAATTAAGAGAATCCAGTTTATAAACCTTTCATATAAGGACATGTGGCAATGTATCAAAACAAGCCCCTCCTCACTTGAGGGTTGGGTTGTATCTTACCCACTGACCAGAATTTTCTAAAGAGAAAAGTCGTTAGCTCACCAGTCTGGTGATCTGAACACTGCCTCGGAGGTTCAAGTGCCCGTCATCCTTCAGGCCTTGAGTTGGATGCTCCTTCCTCTGCTAAGTGTTCCCAGGCCCCTAAATCCAGGGCACAGCTCAATGGAATCCTCAGTTCTCCCCACCCAAATAGATCAGCTGTGGGAACTGTCTGTTTTAATTGACCATTCCCTCCATTACTATAAAGCTCTGTGGGACAAGGCTGGTGACTGGACATCCATTTGCTATCCGGTCACCACTGTGTCCCGAGGCCTCCACTTCCACACAGCAGGCACTCAAGCATTTGAGAATGATGCATCTCAGCAATAGACGGAAAACAAAGAATAAGCGTCTTCTAATTACTGGTTGAGCAATAACCGCTTGACAGTGAGAGGTAGCTGCTCACCATCTTTCAATAGCTCAGTTATGGATAACTGTCAAGACGCATAGGACATCTACCCTTCTAATATTGTCCTCTAAATTCAGCCAGATTATCAGTGTCTAGGATCTGGATCTGGCAATACTGAGAGCACCATCCATTAGAATTCCTTTATTAAAATGGGCTTCAAGGAGGTTATGAGAAATACTCCTATGAAATTCATCACTTTTATTACAAAGATACTATTCAGTACATAGTCTCTTCTCCAAAAGATACACGACAGGCTATCCTTTGTCAGGTCAGTTTAGATTCCAATAGCTACTTTAACTTTATGGGCACACTGTGCTTCTTTCTGTAACCTTAAACATCAGATTTGTGGGCTGCCTGCAGCAAGCATCTCCTGTGCATGCTGTGTACTATGATGGCTTCCACCTTATTTATTTCATTACCTCAGTTCCCACCCTCGTCTTTCCTCCTTGTTTTTAAATGATGCTATTTTGTTCATACATTTATAAGCCACCATGAATCATTAAAAGGCTTTTAAATACACACTTCCGTTGACTTTGGCAGTTCCTAGTATATTCTAACACCATTCTCTACTTGTAGGCTCTCCAACGAAACTGCTAAGTGCTCCTGGTTTGTGTTAACTGGGATCCTGGAAAAGTCACTTCACCTCTCTGTGCTTCCTTAAAATGAGAATAAAAAATAAAACTCACTTCGTGGGGTTAGTTATATATTAATATAAGTGAAGGGCACAGAACTATGCCCTTCATATACTGTTACCTAGGTATTATCATCTTTATGAGTCTCCAACTCACTGATTAAAATGACAACTAAGGAATGAATGCCACTAATCTTTCTACTTTGACACTGACCCAACAATACTATGTTTATGCTGGTTCCAGACTGTCAATGTCTTGCTCAAGTAAAGATAACAGATACTCTTCCACGTAAAGTTCCTATTTACATAGACAAAATAGTTAAGCATAAAGGCTCATGCATTGAGCGTAAGATAAATGATGTTAATATTAATCTAAACGCAAGAATTTCTTAGAACTAGTGAGGTGGCTTCATGGAAATTGGATGCTAAAGGACAAAGGAAGTTAATGGAACTCGCCTGGGCGGCTCAGTCGTTAAGCTTCTGACTTTGGCTCAGGTCATTATCTCGCAGTTTGAGTTCGAGTCCCACACTGGGTGAGCTCAAGCCCTGCTTTGGCTAAAACATGAGCCCTGGGTGAGCCCCACTTCTCTGTCTCTGTCTCTGTCTCTCTCTAAATAAATAACTTAAAAATCTAGTTACATTACTCAATCATAAACTTTTTAGGAAACTGGTTTGAAATGTTTAAATACTTATTGAAATTCAAAACGATTTTTAAATCCATTAAAAACAAGACCTCCATTAATAAATCACCAAAAGTAACAACTATTTTACAATACTTGGGATCTACAGCAAAATGGAAAAAGTGCAGGACACAAAGAGAAGGACTAGGCTCAGTCTGGCTTTACCACTTCCTGTATACTTGCCTGTGGCTTACCTCTGAACTTCTATGTACTAGTCACTACAGTTTTATTCATTTTCAATTCCCACAACAAGGAGTAACAACTAACTTGCCGTGCTGCTGTAAGAATTAATGAACTACACAAAGAGAGATCTCCGCAAACTGTAAACCGTGATATAAAATAAATTATTACCATTTTGGAACGTAGGAATTCTCTTTAGTAATCCATTTGTATTATGAGTACTATATTCTATCCCAGTTACTTTTTCTAGCCTTAATACTATTTGTTTACAAAATCTCACTTTCAGGGGCACCTGGGTGGCTCAGTCAGGTAAGCATCGGACTCAGGTCATGATCTCATGGTCCTGAGACTGGACCCCACACAGGGCTCTGTGCTGGCAGTACAGAGCCTGCTTGTGATTCCCTCTCTCCCCCTCTCACTCAGGGTTTCAGGCTCTTTTAAACTCTAGCTACACAGGTAAATTTAAGGCAGCAAAAAGGAAGCTAGCCACACAGATCTTAGTTACTTCACAGAAGGGATTCTAGGTAATACAGAAACACATCACACAGCTGGGGGAATGTGGGTCCATCTGTGATCATCACATTTGTTCTGTTCAACGTTGTCCTGTCAATGCACCTGTTAGCTAACACAGTGGCAACAGACCTGCATGTCAGACCAGTCTGCTAAAGCTTTATTCATGAAACACCTGAACAGGAAATCGTCTGCTTCTCCCAGGCCTCTCCGATGTATCTGCTTGAGAGTGTCTGAATGTTCAGTTCAGCTACGACTTGAATCACCTATTCCATCCAAACTTCCTTAAATTGTGGGAGGCCCATTAGTGTACTGACAGCAGGCCATGTAAAATCTAAAGACTCCAGAAAGACTAAGCAGGAGTAATGACAAGTACAATTTCTGTGGCTTTTCTTCAAGCCGTCACCCAGGGAGTTCTACAGGCACAGTGCACACACCATCTCACTTAAACCATCCTAACCACCGACAAATAGGTGTTATCCGAATTTTACAAACTAGCCCGTCTCATCTCCAGCTATGATTCATACAAGCCCACTCTGTTTTACTATCAGATTAGGCTAACTCGACTCGACCTGCCAAAAAAATCCTTCATCGACAAATACCCATGCCTGCAATAGCATGCTGACCCTTTATTAATTTTCAACATCCTATCAATTATCCTCTTTTCCACCTGAGGCTGCCAGTCCATTCGACAGTGAAAAAGTCCCCGCCCCCTTCTTAAAGTACAAGAATAGAAATGGTTCCAGAAAGAAAACTTTGCGCACGAGATAGCAGCTGGAGAAATTCAACTGCCTCTGCCCCCTCTGGCTAACGTCACAATAACATTAACTGCAAGAAGTTTTGAAACGTGTCCCAGTGGCAACTAGATATTCTTGCTCTCCGGCTCTCTGCCGTCATCCATCTGCCTGGCAAATTCACAACTCCGGGAACTTTCCTGATAGTTCAGGCTTCTTATTCCAAAACTCAAGTCCAAACTTGAGAAAACGACTTACGTCATGTTACCATGCTAAGTTTGGGTTGTTTTTTTTTTTTTTTTTTCCGTGTCTGATTGCAAAAGTTGAGGCTTACTCTTAGGCGAGGCCTCAAGGGTCAGAGTTTAACGACAACCTCGGGCCTTAAGTGAGCTGGCCTAAGGCCCCTGGAAAAGGTGCAAGGAAACTGGGGAGCAGAGAGAAAGGGAATGTGTCCAAGCTTCGACCGGCCCCGGGTCTGTGCTCCGCATGGGAGGGATGCCCGGCTAACTGCCTCTCCTACCAGGCAAGGGCTGGTGTGGGACAGAGGTGGGACCCCGGGAGGGGCTGGGCGGCGACGCGCGCACAGGGACGACCGCGGGGTGGAGATTGGGGCCGAGTCGCACCTGCACCCAGGGGCGGTTTCCGGTTCGGGTGGGTGGGCGAGCCCCGGAGGACCCCCACGCCCCAGGAGGAGCGGCTGGGCGCGTCCCGGGACGGGAGCAGCAGTTCCTCGTCTCCAGCCTCGCGAGGGGAGGCCGCGCCCTCCTCGCCGGCAGCCTCCACGAGCCTGACGGCGCTCCCGGGGGCGCCCTTAGGCGGCTGGGCCCAGGCGAACCGCGGCAGCAGCGGCTCCCGCTCCTCGTCGTCCTCCTCCTCCAAGCTCCCGCCGCCGGCTGACGCCCGCAGCCCGGGCTCGGAGGACTCCGCCATGGCCTCCCTCCGTGCCGTCCGCGCTGGGACCAGCTCAGAGAGGCGAGCTGCCCGGCTCTGGTCTCGACATCGCGGGGGACCGGAGCCGCTGGGTCGGGGCGAGGTCACCTCACAAACTCGCGGCCCCGCTCCGCGCGGGCCCGGCGGTTGTCCCCGCGCAGCCGCCAGCCGCGCCCCACCTCGGGCCAACCCTGCGCCTGCGCAGAAGGGCGGGGGCGGAGGTAGGCGGGGCGCGGGGCGGGGCCGCCACCTGCCGCTGTTAGCGCCGGAAGATGTGAAGTGGGGTGGGTGCCTTGGGGCGGTTGGCGTTCATTTACCTCCGCCTAGGAGCCCCCCGCCCCCACCCCCGGAACCCCAATCAGCCTCTCCTCACCGCAGAATTTTCTCAAAGAGTTTACCACCGTCATTATTTCTGTGACTAACTTTTGTTACTCCCACTACAAGCCCATGAGAGCAAGGACCTTGTTCTTTGTTCAGACATTTTGGATATTGGTTGTATTTTGTCTCTTTTTATTATGACTAATTTAGCTAGAAGCTTATCATTTTTAAGAATCTTTTCAAAAAGCCATTTTTTGGTTCCACTGATTTTCTGTTTTCTAGTTCACTGATATTTGTGCTTATTATTTCCTTCTTGCTACGTAATTGGGATTTGATTTCCTCTTCTTTTTCAAGTTGGGTAGAGTAGAAGAGTGTATTATTGATTTTGGACCTCTCTAATTTTTTAAAATATAAGTGTTTAAAGCTATGCCTTTCCCTCTATGCACTGCTTTATCTGCATCCACAATTTTTGCTATGTTGTGCTTTCATTTTCATTCATTTCAAAATTCATTTTATTTCCTGTATGGTTTCTTTTTGACTGCTTTGAAGTGTGTGTGTAATTTCCAAGTATTTAGGGGTTTTCCTAGAAATCATTAATTGATTTCTAATTTAATTGTGCTGTGGTCAGAGAAGATACACTAAGATTTCAACCTTTTTTGAAGTTTATTGAGACTTATTTCATAGCTCAGCATATTATCTACCTTAGTGAACATTCTATGTGCTCTTTAAAAAGAATGTGTATTCTTGGGAATGCAAGCTGGGGCAGCCACTCTGGAAAACAGTATGGAGGTTCCTCAAAAAACTAAAAATAGAACTACCCTAGACCCAGCAATTGTACTACTAGGCATTTATCCACGGGATGCAGGTGTACTATTTTGAAGGGACACATGCACCCCTATGTTTATAGCAGCACCATCAACAATAGCCAGAGTATGGAAAGAGCCCAAATGTCCATCGATGGATGAATGGATAAAGATGATGTGGTATATATATATACAATGGAGTATTACTTGGCAATCAAAAAGAAAGAAATCTTGCCATTTGCAACTACGTGGATGGAACTGGAGGGTATTATGCTAAGTGAAATTAGTCAGTCAGAGAAAGACAAAAATCATAGGACTTCACTCATATGAGGACTTTAAGAGACAAAACAGATGAACATAAGGGACAGGAAACAAAAAAATATATAAAAACAGGGAGGGGGACAAAACAGAAGAGACTCATAAATATGGAAAACAAACTGAGGGTTACTGGAGGGGTTGTGGGAAGGGGGATGGGCTAAATGGGTGAGGGGCATTAAGGAATCTACTCCTGAAATCATTGTTGCACTATATGCTAACTAATTTGGATGTAAATAAAATAAAATAAATAAAATAAAATAAAATAAAATAGTACAGAGATCAATCAATCAATAAAAAGACTGTGTATTCTGCAGTTGAGTGGTTCTATAACTATCAATTGTTTCTATAAATATCAATTCAGTATTTATAGTGTTATTTGCATCAACTATATCCTTATGGATTTTAAATATAGTTACTCTATCACTCACTGAGATGAGGGTTACAATCTAACTATGATTGTAGATTTGTCTATTTCTTCTTTTAGTTTGGTGAGGTTTTGCTTCATACATATATATATATATATGTACATACATATATATACACGTACATATATATATTTAATGTGTATTTATTTTTGAGAGAGAGAGAGCATAAACAGGGGAGGGGAAGAGAGAGTGAAGGGATAGAAGATCCAAAGTGGGCTCTGTGCTGAGAGCACAGAGCCTAAAGTGGGGCTTAAACTCATGAACCATGAGACCATGACCCAAGCCGAAGTCAAATGCTTAACTGACTGAGCCACCCAGGCACCCCTGCTTTATATAGTTTTGAAATTGTGGTATTAGGTGTAGACACAGGTTTTTTTTATGTCTTCAGTTAGGTTTTTATTTCTTCCTGATGATTTGGCCCTTTCCATCTCTTGTAATACTCCTACCTTGAAGTCTATATTGTCTGACAGTAATAAAATCACTCCACTTTTCTTAGGCTTACTGTTTGCCTGGTAAATCTTTTTCCATCCTTTTCTTTTCAATATATTTGTGTCTTTATGTATGCATGTTTGTAAATAAGTATATATCTCCTGTAAATAACTTATAGTTGGTTCTTGGTTTTATTATTTACATTTAGTCTGATAATTTCTGCCTTTCAATTGGTGTTTTTAGTTTACTTACATTTAATGTAATATTAATGTGTTTGGATTTCGTTTACTGTCGTTTGCAATTTGTATTTTATTTTTTTCATAATTTTTGTTCCTCTGTTCTTCTTTTCTTGCTTTCTTTTGGGTTAATCATATTTCTTCATATTTCATCTTAGTTCCTCTATTGACCTGCTAAACCTCTTTACATTAATTTTGAGTGTTTATTCTAGCACTTACTGTATGCACCCTTAAATTATCTCAGTGCACATAAAGCTTATACTGTAGCACTTGATGTAAAATATAAGAACCTTGCAAAAGGGTCATTCTATTTATCCCCCATCCTTTATGTTATTGTTGTCACATATATTAGACCCACATATATTTAAATATAGTGAATAAGTTTTGTCTTAAACAATTACGTATCTTATAAAGAAATTAAGAAAAGAATGTATTATCTTTTATATCTGCCCGCATATTTACCATTTCCAGTGTTCTTCCTTCCTTCCTGAAGATCTGAGTTTCCAACGAGTATAATTTACCTTCCCTCTGACGAATTTTTTAAAGGACTTCTGGTAAAGTAAATCCATTGGTGATAAATTGTAAATTTTCATTGATCTGAAGTTATCTTTATTCCTCCTTCATTTTTAAGTTTTATTTCAGAGAGAGAGAGAGAGAGAGAGAGAGAGAGAGAGAGAGAATCCCAAGTAGGTCCATGCCCAGTGTGCAGCCCCAGGCAGAGCTCTATCCTACAACCCTGGGATCATGACCTGAGCCAAAATCAAGAGTAATTTCATTGTCCTCTACCCTTCATTTTATCTGAATTATGTCCTTCCACACACCCAGCCAGCTTGCACTAGGTTATTTTTTTCTAGCTGCCTTTAAGATTTTTTCTTAATCCTTGCTTTTCAATAGCTTGACCATGACGCTCTTGATATGAATTTCTTTATCTATATCCTGCTTGAGTTTTGCTTAGGTTGCTCAGACCTGCAAATTTATGTATTCCAGAAAAATTGGAAAAATCGCAGCCATTATTTGTTCAAGCTTTTTTTTCTATGCCATTCTGGGATACCTATTATATATATAGATACGTTAGACTCTTTGATATTGTCCTGACATTAGGGCTCTGTTAATTTTTTTCAATAGTTTTTAAAAAAATTTTCTTGTTTTTATTTTGAGACAGAGAGAAAAAGCATGAGCGAAGGAGGGGCAGAGAGGGAGAGACAGAATCCCAAGAAGGCTCTATACTGTCAGCATGGAGTCTGATGCAGGGCTCAAAGCCACGAAATGTGAGATCATGACCTGAGCTGAAATCAGGAGTTGGATGCTTAACCCAGTGAGCCACCCAGGTGCCCCAACAGTTTTTAGCTCTGTTTTTCAGATAGTATAATTTCTCATTACCTGTTTTTAAATTCACCAACCCTTCAGCCATTCTAATTAGCAATTAAACCTACTCAGTGGGCATATTTCAAATTTTGTACTTTTTAGTTCTAAAATTTCCATTTGGTTCTTTTTTTTTTTTTAAAGAGTTTCTATATATCTGCTAACATTTTTCATCTGTTAATTCATTACGGCATATATATTTTTATTTTTATTTTTATTTTTATTTTTATTTTTATTTTTATTTTTATTGTTTTAAATGTTTATTTATTTTTGAGACAGAGAGACAGAGTGCAAGTGGGGGAGGGGCAGAGAGAGAGGGAGACACAGAATCTGAAACAGGCTCCAGGCTCTGAGCGGTCAGCACAGAGCCCGACGCGGGGCTCGAACCCACAGACTGTGAGATCATGACCTGAGCCGAAGTCGGACGCTCAACCGACTGAGCCACCCAGGCGCCCCGGCATATATATTTTTAAGTCCTTGAATATATGCATAGGTGTTAAGTCTTTGCTAATTTTTGTATCTGAGTTATCTTAGAGTCAGTTTCTATTGATTACTTTTTTTCTTGACTATGAGTCAAACTTTCCCATTTCTTTCCCATTTCTTTCCCATTTCCCATTTCTTGCATATATGTTACCTTTTTATGGATGTTGTATATTGTGGATGATATATTGTATCATCACATTGTATATTGTAGATTCAATTATCTTCCTCTGATGAGTGTTGATATGTTCTGGTATGTAGTTAACTAAACTAGGGTCAAATTCCACCTGAAAATTCTGATCATTTCTTTCAACAATCCTGATGCTGCTTTTTGCTGGGCTCCGTGGAGTCTCCCTTATGCACTCAGAGTTTAAGAATCAACCAATTTTTCAGGTGGGGTATATGTGTAGATTTTGGAGCTTTCTCCCTCTGTTATTCCTTCCTTTTCAGGATTTCTCTCCTCAATTTTCAGCTGTCTTGGGAACCCCAGACTCCATTCTTAAGCTATTAAGACTGTGGCTTTCTGATTGAGTTCCCACTGTACTGTACTGTACTTTCACAGAACAGACTAAGCAGTGATTTCACATGAAAAGATGTATAAGCATAAATCACACTTGTTATATTTCAATTCTTTGATGAGTGGCCATCCCTTCAATCACTGCCTGACTGCTTTTGGTTGCTTTCCAGTATCCTCAAAAAAAATTTTTTTATTAAAATTTTTTTAAACGTTTATTTATTTTTGAGAGAGACAGACAGACAGACAGAGCGTGAGTGGGGGAGAGGCAGAGAGAGAGGGAGACACAGAATCTGAATGAAGCAGGCTCCAGGCTCTGAGCTGTCAGCACAGAGCCTGATGCAGGGCTCAAACTCACGAACCACAAGATCATGACCTGAGCCAAAGTTGGACACTCAACCTACTGAGCCACCCAGGCGCCCCAGTAATTGTTTTTATATTTTCCCCAAAGTTTATCATTTTTATCTATAAAGGATTAGTCTGATATAACTTCCTCTGACCTATTTTTTTTGGAAATGTATCCTTTAGTGTATTCAAAATGTATTCAAAAATGAATATTTTTGTCAGTAGTTTACATGTTAGCATAGGAATATTACTTATTGTTAGATAAGGCAGGGTTCCGCATCAGTTCTATTTGTAGTTTTAGTTTTTATAGGCATAAACATTGAGAAAATCTGTTCAAATAAATAGATGAACATGGGAAACATTTTATAATAGCAATGTCACTCAAATCTTTGATCTTCTTTCAAAATATATGCTAAACATTACAGAGTTTTTTATTTCATTACCCCAAATTATTTTTATGATCAATCATCAGTTACCTCATTCAGGTCCTCCTTTGAGTTTTTCACTTTCTCAGTTTCTGGGAAGTATATCAAAAAGGCTTTTAAAAGACTTATCCAGGGGCACCTGGGTGGCTCAGTTGGCTGAGCATCCGACTCTTGATTTCAGCTCAGGTGATAATCCTAGGGTCGTGGGATCAAGCCCCAAGCCCCTGGGGAGCATGCAGCCTGCTTAAGGTTCTCTCTCCCTCTGCCCCCTCCCCTGCTCATGCACTCTCTCTCACTCTCTCCAAAATAATATAAAATTAAAAAAGACTTTTCCAATTATTAATAATGGTACTGTAACTCTTTCATTTCAAAGCACCTTATTTTTAACTCAGAAATGAGAAAGTAAAAATATTAACATTTCTATAGAGCTTTCCCAATTTGATATTATTTGCTAAAACTCTTGTATCTCATCAAAACCTTGGAACTATAGGTTTGACTCATTCCATGTACATAAAACATCTAACTTAAAAGGTACTTGGTAAAGACAGTCTTCGTTATCAAATCAGTCAGTCAAAGCAGACTTAAACATTTACACAAACATGACAAAGTATGCCCTGTGTCAACATCTCAGTTTCTCTAAAATTTTTTTTTAATTTTTTTTTTAATTTCAAGTAAACTCCATGCCCACCACAGGTATTAAATTCACAAACCCGAGGTAAAGAGTCACATGCTCCACCAACCGAGTCAGCCAAGCACCCCTCAACATCTCAGTTTTCACGTTGTTCCCATGGACTATTCCCTTAGGAGTGCTTTTTTTTTTTTTTTTTTTTTTTTTTTTATAGTAGTCAGGGTTTAGAAGAGGCAAGATCTTTAAATGAAACTTGTCACCACTCCCACAATCTCATTCTACAATACCTATGTATTTAGAACATCCTAACGCACGCCTAAGTGCACCATGCCTAATGTTGTCATCGCTTTGAAAATAATGCTCCTTTAATAAGAAAATAGAGAATGCACTGCTGCTATTTTATGGGGCCTTTGTATACGGAGAGTTTTCCAAAACCTGTATTTGAAATCCAGTCTTTGTTGGGAGCCTGAAGTTTTATGCACCCGGAAGCAAGGAGCCTTTGGATGATTCAGGACAGATATTCCTACACCAACTGGTATAGTACAGTTCAATTCTGGCACTAACCATCTAGAGTTAGCACAGATTCCACAAGTTAAGGGGTCAATCCTCCATAAAACTGCCCTCACTTCAGATGCCAGCCATATTTCGGGGGTCCCCAGACTACCTGCATTTATGACCAACTGTCTACAAATTCGAGGGGGTCTCATGACTCCCTTGGGTTCTCTAATTTGGTAGAACAATGCACAAAACTCTGCAAAGAGCTCAAGGTTCTTACCCTCGTGGAGATTATGATCAGATGGAACTTACAGACAAATAGGCAATTTACAAAAACAGTATGCTAAATGCTGTGTGGAGGAAGAACAGGCTGCTATGAGGGCATGTAAGAGGGGCAGAGATCAGGAAAGGGGATTAAGAAAGAGAATACAGGAGTAGGGAAGAGACTTGGCTGGAGTAAAATCTCATCTGAAATTTCTGACATTTCTTTCAGCAATCCAGCTGTGGCCTTTTGTTGGGCTGATAGATGACAGAGGAGGCCCTCAGGGCGGATGACATTTATTTATTTATTTATTTATGTTTATTTATTTTTCAGAGAGAGAGAGAGAGCAGGGGAGGGGCAGAGAGAAGGAAAGACAGAATGCCAAGCCGGCTCCGCACCGCCAGTGCTGTTTGTGAGAAGAATGGGGAAAAGAGCAATCCTGGCAGGGGAGCCAGCTTGGTGACAGGTGCTATCCTCTTGCTAGAGACAGAGGAGTGAACACGTGTCTGTTCTCAAGAAAAGCTCCCATTCTCGTGGGGGAGACACACGATAAGTAAGGAAGAGGATCTTAGCATGTAAAATGATAACAAATGCTATGAAAAAGGACACTGCAGGATGGGAAATACAGAATGATGGTGGTGTGAACGGGTAGGTGCTATTTTACATTAGGTAGTGGGTTGAATGGTGGCACAAAAGATAAGTCCATGTCAAATTCCTAGAACCTGCGAATATTGTTTCACTTGGGAAAAGGGGTCTTTGCAAATGTGATTAAGTTAAGAATGTTGCGATGAGATCATCCCAGATTATCTTGGTTGGCTCTAAATCCAATGACAAGTGTATTATAAAAGAAAGGCAGAGGGAGGTTTGAGAGAGAAGAGAAGACACACGGGAGCAGATGTGAAGACGCACAGATTGGAGGGATGTGGCCACAAGCAAAGGAAGTCGAGGAATGCCAACAGCCACAAAAAACAAGCACAACAAAGACTCAAGGAGAGTCTTAATGGAATTGAGGATGATAGCAATAGCTATGAGGCTAGCTTGGAGAATGTTCCAAATACATGCTTGCCGCTGAATTCTTTCTATATGGAAATGTTGGAACTTCTACTGCTGTATACCTTTTCACACTGATTTTTTTTAACCAAAACATTACATTCAAAAATGATTTAGTGTATCATCAGGCCCTTATAGCAATGGGAAAAAAAACAACCAAGAACTACTTGACTAAGGTGAAAGTTTTAATTAGATGTGATTTTAAAGGTTGTGGTTCAACTGCTATGCAATCAGTAAACACAGAAAGCAGAGAACACTTGTCTTTGAGTAAATCTGATAACTGCCACTAGGCTGATAATCTGTTTTGGCTTTGTTAGCCTAGCTCCAGTGGACTTTTGCTTCATAGGGAATCTATTATTACCTTGAGAAAACACAGAGATCCTCTAGATGACCCCTTCAATCTGTATTCTACTCCACTTCAATATTTACTTGTATAGGCTGTGATTTGAATACAGATATGTTTTAAAAAATAACTCCCAGTTTCCTATCATTCCCAAAATTTATCTTATACTAATACTGTATCTTGCTTTAAGCAGAATCTGTTCTCAAAAACTTAAGTACAAATAAAATGCTGCTTTAATGCAGTGTTAATCAAGGCTACAGGCTACTGAAAGCCAGACTGCTGTTGTATGTACTTTGAGTTTATTAGCATATTCACCTCCACAGCAACTTATTGAGACAGGAGTTCTTATTATCCCTTTACTCATGGGAAAACTAAGGCATATAAAGATTAAGTAATCTGTCTCAGATTACCCAGAAAAAAGTGGCAGAGTGAGCATTGAATACTGGTGGTCTGAGTTCATCTTCTTAAGCCACTCCTATTCTAACTTCTCTTCACGTAGGAAACCAGTGGAAAGTTCTTTCAGAATCACAATTCTGATCACTGTCACTAACTTCTAATGTTATCCCATTGGTCACCAAAACACAAAGACAAAAACAAACCTAAAAATTTACTGTGGCATGTAATTTCTCCCGAAGAGTAGGTTCTAACCTCCAACGTAAGCCTTATGTTTTGCCTCATTTCAGCTACAGCCATCTTGAACTTCTCCCTGTTTCTAGAATCAGTTATTTCATGTCTCCATGTCTATCCTTGCTGTCAGGATATCCTTACTCTCTTCTTCACCAGTTTAATATCAATTCCTTTGGAATACTGTCCCCAGTTTCCTAAGCAGAGATCATAATGTCTCTGCCTTGTGTCTTCCACAAATCCTTGCTCTGACCTCTGATGAAGCCCTCTCCCACTGAAGTTTAATTTTTTTCCCTATTCGAAGGTGCCATGAAAATGTGAGCCCCTTGCAAGGAGAGATACATTGTTCCCTTCTCTGTCATTCTCTCTCTCTCCCTCTTCGGGTAGAAGAGTGACTAGAACATAGTGTGTGCTTGACAGAAGTTTTATAGTTCATGAACCAATGAATGAATGAGTAAAATTATATTTAAAAGAATTATGTAAATGAATTTTGTAGTAGAAGCCATCAACCCCTAAGTTCTCTTTGGTAGCATTGATATTTGCTCTCCAAATATCATCAAGACAATCTGTGTTGGGGGTCCCTAGTTTTGAAGATTCACTAGGCCGACGATTCACTAGATTTGCTAGATTCATTTTGACGACTCACAGGGCTCAGTATATGGCCATATTCGTGTCTATGACAGATTATCATGAAAGGATACAAAGCAGAATCAGCAAAGGGAAAAGGCCCATGGGACGAAGTACAGAGGAAACCAGGCACCCACCTCCAAGAGCTCTCTCCCAGTGGAATCACATAGGAAACTCACACCTCCTCCAAACTAGAAGCCATGACAACACTGAAAGACTGTCTACAAGGGAACCTCATTAGAGACTCAGTGCCCAGGGTTTTTATTGGGGCCAGTCATGTGGGCACCCTCTGCCTTGCATCTACCAAAGTTCCAGATCCCCATAGAAGCAAGGCAGGTATCCAGCATACATCATATTGTTTGCACAAGCAGTTTAGGCCCAGTGAATCGCTCTTACCAGGGACGGTGGGAACTCTCCCCGAATCCAAGTTCCCAGATGTCAGGCAAGGGCCATTATGGCCTTTTCAGTGATGATCACAGCTGCCAAATGAGAGGAGGTGCTTCTGAAGGGAAGGATACATCTCAGCAAGAGAAGGAGAAGGTTGGTCAGCTCCGTGCTCTAGAATGAACAAAACGGACAGAAGCCTAGTTCCTCAGGGACTATCTCAGAAGGGAGTTAAGAAAAGAGTTGTCAGATTTTCTCTTCCAGAATCCTGGTTTGGGATACAGATGGGGATGGGTTCACGGGATGCATGGCTGAGGTGGTGGTGAGAAATGTATGTACTTAAATAAAATGCATTGATTGGTACTTCCAGTTTGTGCAGCTTACTTTAGGAAAAAATGTAAAACATTTCTTTTTAATTTTTTTTTTAACATTTATTTTATTTTTGAGACAGAGAGAGACAGAGCATGAATGGGGGAGGGTCAGAGAGAGGGAGACACAGAATCTGAAACAGGCTCCAGGCTCTGAGCTGTCAGCACAGAGCTCGACGCGGGGCTTGAACTCACGGACCGCGAGATCATGACCTGAGCCGAAGTTGGCCGCCTAACCGACTGAGCCACCCAGGCGCCCCAAACATTTTAGAACTGTATAGATGTACACAATTCAAATTTTGTTTTTCATTTTAAGAGATAGCTAAATTCCCTAAGTGCCGACTTAATTGCAGAGGCTAGTTAAATCCAGGAACCTCGGGAGCAGGACTGTGGTTTAACAAGTTTTATAAACTTTGTAATTTCCCCAGGATTCTTATTTGTGTGGTTGCCTGTTTGTCTGCAGTAAAGAATAAAAAACAAAACAAAACAAAACAAAACAAAACAAAACAAAGACAATAAGGAGAGGGCTCTGGGCTTGTCCGCAGGAAAATGGCAAGCTGGGGAAACGGGGTACCCTTTCTGCTGGGCTTGGTGGAGAGCAGGTGAGTGAGTGACCACAGGTGCTGGAAGAAAAGGAAAAGTGACAAATCCTTAAGGCCTGAGCGGAGAGAAAGAAATGGGGACAGATGCAGCCTGCAGAGAGCCTGGGGCTGAGCCTTTGAAGCCTGTGTTCATTTCCTGGGGCTGCCCTAACACATTAACCCAAACTGGCTGGTTTAAACAATGGAAACTTATTCTCCAATAGTTCTGGGGTCCAGAGATTGGAAATCAAGGTGTCAGCAGGGCCACGCTCCCTCCAAAGGCTCTTCTTTGCCTCTTCCCGCTTCCAGGAGCTCCCAGCATCCTTGCCTTGTAGACCCATACTCCAATCTCTGCTCCAAAGCCACCTCGCCTTCTCTCTGTGCATCTCTGTGTTTCTTTGCCTCTTCTTTTAAGAACACCGGTCATTAGATTTAAGGCTGAGCCTAATCCAGTATGACCTCATCTTAAGTAATTATATCTGCAAAGACTCTATTTCCAAATGAGGTCACATTCTGAGATTTTGAGTGGACATGAATTTTTTGGGGGGTAGAGTGTCAAGGGGAGCTATTCAACTCACTACAAAACCCCATCACAGTAATTTGCACCTGTTATTATCAGATGGAAGATCCCCCAATCAAAGCCTTGGTATGTGTATTAGCACGGTGTTACAAAAAAGGAAACCACTGACCAAACCTAGCAAGTAGTCACAAAAGAGACAGAGTGAGCAAAAGCAGAACCGCATCCTGTACGTGACCAGATTTATGCTTTTCCTTGGATGAAAAGGCCATGATTGCAAACTTCACAATGAAAAGTCTTTATGAAGGAAACCTGCCAGAAAATCTGCCTATGAAACAACCACAGCCGAATGGGGTTCCGTTAATTTTTCGGGACATCTCGAACGTGCTCTGAGCTTCCTCGCACAGTCCCCTCCACACTGAGTGTGTGATAGGCCCACCTGCCAGGATCCAGGTGCAATCAAAGGCTAAGGAGGGGACAGGATGCACATGCTTGAAAACATATCCACACTGGTCCGAGCCATCCACGAAGATGCCCCAGCTATACTAAATGACCTCCAGCCACCCCCTTCTAGAGGTTGCTCCTCCGCTAGGCTTTCTCATTAAGCTGGTCTCAGAATAAAGGAAAAGTTGATTTGTTCAAGAAAGTTCTGGCGGTTGGAAATGGTCATTCTTGGCTTTGAGGAAACCCTTGAGAGTGGCTGTGCATTAATTTCTGCTCCCAGTTAGACTTTTGGATGCTGATATAGATTAACAAACAAACTTAACATGCTGATACTATGTTTTTTTTGTTTTTTGAGAGAGAGAGCATACAAGTGAGTCAGGGGCAGAGAGAGAGAGAGAGAGAGAGAGAGAGAGAGAGAACCCCAAGAGGGGCAGAGAGAGAGAGAGAGAG